>NC_090265.1:28574943-28875776 GCF_040414725.1 Anabrus simplex | reverse complement strand
AGAAGGTTGATTACATGACCTCTAAAATAACAATTTGAGAGGAGGCGAACTTGCACTCCTAATACACTTTGTTTTTAAAACCTAATCTGGCTCTGGGCCACTAACGCAAGGGCTAATCCCATACTACAGAGGTGACTTAGAGAAGAACACTTTACATTACATAAACGAAGAATAGTTTGAGAAAATAAGTTCACCTCAAAACAAATGTGAGTGGGAGCTCGAGAGGGTAGCACTCTCTATCCCAATATGTAGCTTTACAAGAAAAAGATGAAAAGAGTAATTACATTTTAGGAAAAGGTTACATGATGGAAATGCTTCGAACCCGCCGCGAGTGTTAAACTGCCAACCTAGCAAGAAAAGAAGTTATTAATAGGCCATTACCTGGTGTTGAACGGCTGAAGAAGAAAGAGGCGCTTCCCGCCTCCTGCTATGTACTTAATACACTGAAAGATGGAACAGAAGTGGCCCGGAGACCCTAAAATCAGCAGTTTATATACTCTCGCGGAAGTTTCTAGGCGTTAGGGGAATGAAAACACCCGCCCACAATGTTTTTATTGGATAGGACCCCGCAATCGATTCAAGTTGGGGGAAGATACATCTGATTGGATAGAAATTAATTTAAGAAATTCGGGATTGGCTACATGCAAAACAAGGGGAAAGAGAGGGGTATACAGCCAACTTAAACAATAACAGAAAGAAATTTAGCAAAGAACAAACATTTGAAATAAAAATTTCTTCAACAAGATAGTTCTTTGACTCCGCACTAGGTTGCACTATTGTTGATCTTCAGTAGTGTCCTCTAGAAGAGAAAGTTCACACTTCTTACTTCAAGCTAAACAAAAACACATCAAAAGTGACACAGTTCAAAAACTCAAAATTTTCCACGTGGTGACATCTTCTGAGAAAGTAGAGAATTAATAGAATAGATAAAGTTCAACCTTCCTCCAGAAGAGGAGTTTCAACTGGCGCAACTTTTAAATAAACGGTGTAGAGGTGTACCGCCCGGTACAATAATAATAATAATAATAATAATAATAATAATAATAATAATAATAACACGCAGGAGCTTCGAGTTCTAATATGGAACTGCCAGGGCGTCAGATCTAGGAAATATGAACTCGAAGCCTTCCTAGCCGCGAACTCAATACACGTAGCTCTCCTAACAGAGACCTTCCTCCCTCCGGGGAGGAAGTTCACTATAAGAGGCTACAAAATGCACAGAAGCGATAAGGCTAACAAAGTTGGAGGAGTGGCAGTCCTGGTAAGGAAGGACATCAAGCACATGGAGGTAGACATACCAGAGCTGGTCACGCTAGAGGCATGTGGAATAGCCCTACCAGTGCAGGGAACACTCACAAATGTAATAGCAGCATACTCCAGACCGACAAGCCTTAACACTCAGGACATAGAAACAGTACTAGGGCTAAATCGAAACACAGTGCTAGGAGGGGACTTAAACTCGAAACACGCCACCTGGGGATGCCTGAAACCAAACCCAGCAGGCACAAGGCTGTATGACCACATGCTATCCCAGGACTATGTGGTAACAGCCCCCAGTGAGCCCACGTTCCTAGCACCGAACGATCACGTATCCGACATACTTGACATAGCCCTATTGCGACATATTCCTCAAAGGCATAGCATTAAGGTAGTGAACGACCTGGGGTCGAGGCACCAACCAGTGATATTTACACTAGATGCGAACCCAGAGGAATATGAGAAAAACCCCAGACGCCGGCTCAACTATAAAGCAGCCAACTGGGGCAAATTCGAACGCAAGCTAGACACACTCCTACAGGGAAGCGAAGGCATGCAAATAGACAGCACAGCCCAAATTGACGAAGCAGTCAAAACCCTCGTAGAAGCAATTCAAACAGCCACAACTGCGAGCATACCGCTAAGCAAACACAGAGAAACACCTCTTTTCGAGATTCCAGCGCACATCAAAGAGTTAATACGCAGGCGCAACAGCCACAGGCGTAACTGGGCTCGACATCACAGAGACGAAGACCGCGAAATGAAAAACGAACTAAACACGGAAATACAAACGCAACTACTCGAATACAGGTCGGAAAAGTGGAACAACCACCTCAAACTTTTCGACACCAACACCAGGCCAGTGTGGAACTTAGCGAGACACTTCACGCGAGAACCACACAACATCCCTACCATTAAGGGACCTAACGGCCCGGTATACGAGAACCGTGACAAAGCCGAAATCATAGCGGACTCCATAGAGGCGGCTTTCACTCCAAACAAAATACCATCTGACCCAGCCTTCATCAGGCAAACTGAGGCAAAGGTAGCAGAATTCCTTGAAAACGCACCTAAGCCGGAGGTTAAGAGGACAAATATACACGAAATTAAGTGGATTATAGGTCATCTTAACTCCAAGAAGGCGCCAGGCCCAGACGAGATCCAGAACATAATAATTAAGAAATTAACTCACAAAGCCCTAACACTACTTACCAGCATCTTCAATGCAATGTTCAGACTCCAATACTACCCTGAACAATGGAAAAGGGCTAGGATCCTCGTATTTGGAAAACCAGGCAAAGACAAGTCAGACCCCAACAACTACAGACCCATCAGCCTTCTGGACGCCCTCAGTAAAGTATTTGAGAAAATACTACTGAAAAGGTTAATAGGGCATATCAAGGAAAAAGGTATAATTCGCAACGAGCAGTTTGGCTTTAGGAACGCACATTCTGTCCCACAACTGCTCACTCGATTCATAGAACAAGCCACCATAGGTCTCAACAAACGAAGAGACACAGGAACGGTTTTCCTTGATATCCAGAAAGCATTTGACAAAGTCTGGCATGAAGGCCTACTAGCGAAACTAATAGACCACGAATTCCACCCAGGCTATATAAGACTTATTAAGTCTTATCTGGAGGGCCGAGAGTTCAAAGTAGACGTACATAACACGCTGTCAAGTACTCGCAGGATTAGAGCGGGCGTAGCCCAAGGGTCCCTTATCGGCCCAATCCTCTTCGTCCTGTATACAAACGACATGCCTACGACAGAACTCACTACCACACACCTCTACGCTGATGACACTGCTATCTCAGTTCAACATCCACAGCTAGCGTGCGCTCGAAAGAGGCTCCAAGTAGCACTAAGAACTCTCGAGCCTTGGCTAACGAAATGGCGCATCAAGGTCAATGTTGACAAGTGCCAAGCAGTGCTGTTCACTAAGAAGAACAGACTCACACGCAAACCAGTCAACATAAAAGCGCTAAAGCTTTTCAACGAAGATATAGTGTGGCATGACAAAGTCAAATACCTAGGAGTAGTCCTAGACAGAAAGCTCACCATGCTATACCACATCAATGATATTCAAAGAAAAGCACACATACGACTTAACCAGCTATATCCTATACTCAACAAAAAGTCCAGTATTAACACGGAAGTAGCCATAAACATGTATAAGGCCTTAATCAGACCAATAATCATGTACGCAGCCCCAGCGTGGGGGTTCACTGCAATGACGAACCTGGATAAGCTGGAATTAATACAAAATAAATGCCTACGAGCAGCGAGCAGACTCCCTTTCGACACGCCAATACGCCAACTACGCAGTATTGCGAAAGTCAGCTCAATAAGGCACCAAATACGTAAACAGACACTAAACATGTACAGAAAGTCATGGAGTAATAAGATCAACCCGTTAATAAGCGGGATCGGACGCTACGACGTTGATCTGTACAAAAAGTATCCTACACCGAAGCACATTCTGTTCAGCCACAGGGTTGGGTGGGCGAGGGGCCGATAGCCAACCCACTCCCGCCAAGCTGACACCTATATACCACATACACCCACACACTGCAGACACCTATGTAAATATGTAAATATGTTTCAGCTGTCCTAGACCCAGGGACCAGGCGAGGAAGATTGACAAAAAGTACAACCTAAGAAGACGACGGCAACGCAGCCAGACGGCCAAGGACGTATCAATCCACCCCCGCCCCCCCTACAGAGACATGGGAGCGGAACACCAGCCCGCGCCCTATAAACAGCACTAAGATCTATCTGTCTAATAAGTTCTCTCTTTCCTATCTAGGTTGAACGCTGGACATGAGAGCAGGCAAACAGCCGGCACTCCAATGAGAACTTGTATATACATATGTTATTAATAATCTTAGTTTTAGATCTGCAGTGACAAGTGTGTTCAAACAACACCGCATAGAGGGACATCGACAGGAGGAAGAAGATAGCCCCTTGCATGCAAGGCTTGGCTCTAATTCCCCCCTCTCCAAAAGGAGACTTGGCACCAGGGACTGCTGGCAGCTGGACAATGGGACGAACCTGTGGCCCAAAGCCCAGACGCTAGCAGACCCGAGCCGACCCGGCAGTGACAAGAAGGACTGATCCCCATAATAACAAAAACTGCAAGGAAATGGTTATGATTGCATGACACCTATTCCTAACTAACACAACCTCTGGACTTTATCCAGCCCACATCCTTGCATGTGCTATCACAAGATGTCAGGTTTTACATGTAGGCTCTTTCTTCTTTCTGCCTATGTGGTTTTTCCCTGACCCTTCAATACCATACTTCAACACCATATACCAAACACAAGCTCTTGCCGTGGTAGCGAGTCTGACTCGGAAACCGGCAGATACTCCTTGTATCACCTCCCACTCCTCCCTGCTATCTCTTTCTTCTTCTTAGAAATAATAGCATGTCGGAGGCCATGTAGATTGAGTCGATGGTCACGCGGGGGGAGCGGGCTTCGGGGGACCCCCGAAGAAAAAAAAAAAAGACGCAGCATGCATATACTGTGATGACATTGACGATGTATGCGGCCATTGGACGATTCAGAGAAGATATGTGGAAACTGAACTAGGAGAATTGACAACAGATAATATTATTTCGGTGATGCTGCGAAACCAGGAATCCTGGGATCGCGTGGCAGTGTACGTGGAGAACGTCCTTCGTCAGAAGAAGAAGGATTTGGAAGCATACGAACGTTCGTAAAGGAGAAATGAAGAAAGACGTCTGAAAGACAAAGCACGATATCACCCTGAAGTAATGCGAGAGCGGTTCCGGGGTGATGACACACATCGTGGGAAAAGGGTGTGTGGTTTTTAGTGGGTAAGAATCCCACACACTTGTGGAGTGCGGACCCGTCACAAGTGTCTTATGAAGATTTTCCACAATCCCTCGTAATAATAATAATAATAATAATAATAATAATAATAATAATAATAATAATAATGAAAGCTAAAGCAGACACAATTAAAACCGATTTGAAATAGGCAGTAATTACACCAACAGATGTCCAAAACAGGATAATCTTCAGATCCAAATTTCATAAATGGCGAGTTGACCAAGAGGATACACCAAAGAAGATGACTGGAAAAGCCTAGTCTGAGGGCAGAAAGGAAGCCCACAGTAAAAGAATGAAAGATTTATGGGCAGAGAGGAAAGCAAATGCACGCCTCTACGCACTTTGCGTAGTCTTAATGGGCTTATTCGCATATATATTTGAATTTAAATAATAATAATAATAATAATAATAATAATAATAATAATAATAATAATAATAATAATAATAATGTTGAAGCAAATCAAAATCACATTCCAGGTCGCTCGCGGACATGAACTGCAAACCTGGTATTCCGGTGGGCCTTACCTAATATCCTCTGAAAAAAAATTAAGGTTTTTGATTCCCGTAGGCGTCCTGCGCGTCGTGATGAGGATGAATAAGGAATTAAGGAATAACATGCCGCAAGGATTTCTCCGCGAACAATCGACAAAGTTGGAAAAATAAATATATTCAAATATACATTTTTAAACAACGTATCATAAAGAATAATCGACAAAACAGATCAGAACGGAATTTCCAACGATTTATACACTTATCCCTTATATACGTCGTAAATACCTTGATATCTCTTAATTCGACACTTTAACAGACCCATATTTCTCATTTCTTAACGAGAACCGAGACGTCTAGAAGTTGTGCATCACGCCGGATACGTCTGGCTTCTCGTTCTAACCCCGTGACTCGAACAGATTATTATTATTACAATTATTATTATTATTATTATTATTATTATTATTATTATCATTATTATTCTCTGTGCGCTATCTCGCATACGAGAGCCGACTTCTCCTTCCGATGAAATGGTTGATAATTTCGACTTAAGCTCGCTCAACGACACACAGACTGTAGTCACAAAACGAGCTATTAATCGTGAATATTAATACCATAACCGTATGCAGTTACAATATACATTTCACTGAAAAGTGATGGCGTACGGCTTTCAGTGCCGGGAGTCTCCGAGTACAAGTTCGGTTCGCCAGATGAAGGGTTTACCGGGCGAGCTGGCGTGCGGTAAGGGGCGCGCGGCTATGAGCTTGCATCCGGGAGATAGTGACTTCGAATCCCACTGTCGGGTTTTCCGTAGTTTCCCATTTTCACACCAGGCAAATGCTGGGGCTGTACCTTAATTAAAGCCACGGCCGCTTCCTTCCAACTCCTAGGTCTTTCCTATTCCATCGTCGCCATAAGACCTATCTGTGTCGGTGCGACAAAAAGCCAATAGCAAAAAAAAATTAAGGTTTTTGATTCCCGTAGGCGTCCTGCGCGTCATGATGAGGATGAAATGATGACGAAGAAGACACATACACCCAGCCCCCGTGCCAGCGAAATTAAACAATTATCGTTAAAATTCCCGATTCTGACGGGAATCGAATCCAGGACCCCTGTGCCCAAAGGCCAGCATGCTAACCATTTAGCCACGGTACCGGACTACATTTCACTAAATGAAAACTATTAGCAACTATTCCCCACCGTGTAATTACAGTTACGTGAAGATGCTTTGAAAACAATATCATGTCACGTGTTAATAGAATTTAGACCAAAGGCGGGCACAATTCGCTCCAGCTCATGCAAGTAAAGGAGGAGAGTATGCGCTCTGATGGAAGATCAATACCAAATACAGTAGAGACAATACGCGACACTTACGGATTTAGCCTTGTTAAAATGGGAGACAATTCGACGGTGGTGCTCCTAGTGACTTGACCTGAAAAGTCGCGCTAAATTCAAATATCAATGGAAATGCATATACGAAAATGGATAAATAAATTACGTCTAGAAAGAAAGTGTTACTGAGATATTAACTTCGAAGTTGCTAAAGCAATTCTGGATAAACGAACGAAGAATTATTTAAAGGGTTATTATTTAAAGACTGAAATTAGACATATAAACAAGATGTGAATTGGACTGCTGAGAAATGGGTTGATCTTTCATTTATGCATTACTTTTTTTTGCTTTAGCATTCCTTCCTGAACATTTACGGTTAGATTTGTCTTTTTTTATCATTTAAAAAACATTGTATCATCACATTAAGACACTTGTCAATAAAAATATCGGCACTCCTTACACACATGATGCAATGAATTAACATTTACTAGCTGGACAATTTTCCTCTTAACATGAAGTCTACTAACAGAAAGAAAATCTATAAAATCCCGGCTTTAATCTGAGAAGAGGGATAAAATAAAGAAAAGTATGTAAATGTTGTCGATAGTGATGCTTTGTAGAATATTAACGTACAATTAGGCCTAGAGTAAAAATGTAACATACCCTTGGCTGTATAGTCGAGGATTTTTAAAGTCGCTGGCCTGGAAATGATCTGAACAGATCTTATAATTCTTATAAACCCACAAATCACACCTACAACAACACATCGGTATTGAAGGTTAACTGCTGCACTATACAATAAAATATGCGTATTCTATTTTAAGCCAGTTAAAATATAGGTCGAGCAGGTCAGAAGATTATGGAGTACTATAAAAATATCTTTGTCACTGGAAGAATATATATGTAAACACAATATTACTTACATTTTCTTGTCACGAGGGTAGCGAAAGAAAGACCGCGCATTCTTCTCTACTTCATAGTTACTGCAGCCAAACACAGCACATACCTTTCCCCTCATGTTGAGAGGAGATATCAAGTAATGACACACGCTACTATTTAATTATGTCAACTCACTGGAAACGCATAAATAACACCAAAAACTTCACACACAAATACACGTGCTCAGGTCTACCCGCTGGAGAGAGCTCTAATAGCTGTCCCGCGATATCTCGCTGAGTGTCTCTACTGTATTTGATACAGCCTAGCAGTTGCTTGCACGGTTCTCAGTTGCGCGTATCTAAACAGATTCAACTTTTAACAGTTTTATTGTACATAATGTCTCGTTGAAATGAAATGGCGTATGGTATTACATTGTGGCGAGGAAACAAAAAAAAGTTATTTTGTGAAACTAATTTTAAAAGTTTTCATTCTTCAATCAAATGTTGATAATTTATAATTTAAAAAGTTGTGCAAATGAAAATTTAAATGAATAAATAAAACGATGTAGGAATTTCAACTTGTTTATCATTTCTAACTAACTTTCACGTACATTATTAGCAGCTGTACCATGTACAGCCTATCACGTCTTTTTTAGCGATCAGGTATGCTAATGTAGAATTGATTAGTACCACATAATAAGTGTTTCCTCGTGCTTCAGTTGCTTTGTTTGGTCTGTGTACGTGTTTTGTTTTGTTCTTTCTCGAGGGGTTTGCTTTGTGCTTTGTCGATCTAACGATGCATATGCAGTTATCACAACTTTTCAATCAATCAATCAATCAATCAATCAATCAATCAATCAATCAATCAATCAATCAATCAATCAATCAATCAATCAATCAATCAATCAATCACAACTGGCGTCCAGGTGGCAGATTCCCTATCAATTGCTTACCTAGTCTTTCAAGGAACTTCGAAATTAATCGAACATTTCCTTTGATAAATTATTCCAGTCCGTAACTTCCCTTCCAATAAACGAATATTTGCCCCAATTTCTCCTCTTGAACTGTAACTTCAGCTTCATATTGTGATCTTTCCTACTTTTTAATAATAGCAATGTTATTGGCTTTACGTCCCACTAACTACTTTTCGGTTTTCGGAGACGCCGAGGTGCCGGAATTTTGTCCCAAAGGAGTTCTTTTACGTGCCAGTAAATCTACCGACACGAGGGTGGCGTATTTGAGCACCTTCAAATACCACCAGACTGAGCCAGGATCGAACCTGCCAAGCTGGAGGTCAAAAGGCCAGCGTCTCAACCCTCTGAGCCACTCAGCCCAGCTTCCCTACTTTTAAAGACACCGCTCAAACTTATTCGTCTGCTAATGTCATTCCACGCCATCTCTCCACTGACAGCTCGGAATATTTTAGTCGAGCAGCTCGTCTTCTTTCTCCCAAGTCTTCCCAGCCCAAACTTAGCAACATTTTTGTACGCTACTCTTTTCTCGGAAATCATCCAAGACAAATCGAGCTGCTTTTCTTTGGTTTTTTTCCAGTTCTCGAATCAAGTTATCCTAGTGAGGTTCTCATACACTGGAACCATACTCTAGTTGGGGTCTTACCAGAGACTTATATGCCCTCTCCTTGATATCCTTACTACAACCCCTAAATACCCTCATAACCATGTGCAAAGATCTGTACCCTTTATTTACAATCCCATTTATCTGATCACTCCAATGAAGACCATTCCTTATAATAACACCTAGGTACTTACAATGATTCCCGTAAGGAAATGTCATCCCTTCAACGCAGTAATTAAAACTGAGGACTTTTCCTACTAATGAAACTCATAACCTGACTTTTAAGCCCATTTATAATCATACCATCGTCCTGCTCCATGGCTAAATGGTTAGCGTGCTGGCCTTTGGTCATAGGGGTCCCGGGTTCGATTCCCGGCAGGGTCGGGAATTTTAACCATCATTGGTTAATTTCGCTGACACGGGGGCTGGGTGTATGTGTCGTCTTCATCATCATTTCATCCTCATCACGACGCGCAGGTCGCCTAAGGGAGTCAAATCAAAAGACCTGCACCTGGCGAGCCGAACATGTTCTCGGACACTCCCGGCACTAAAAGCCATACGCCATTTCATTTCATTTCATCATACCATTGCCTGCTATCCACCTCACAACATCGTCGAGGTCTTTTTGCAATTATTCACAATCTTGTCATTAAATAAATTATGTTCCAGTTAGATTTTGTTAGGGTACCGGGACAATCGTTGACAAGAAACAGGACTGTTTTCACCAACTTTCTTGTACTCCTCAACGGGCCCACGTTGGCAGGCTTCGCGGATGGAATGCCTAATGTCTTCCACATGGGAGCTTCACTAGCTGCTCGCCCGACTCAGCGCCTTGCCCCACTTTTGTCAGTAGGCGGTAAGTCTTACTTTCTCTGATATTTGCAGGAGTTATCAGACGTACCGCGCCACCAGGCCAGCATGATGTCACCAGAGTATACCTTCAACACTGTATAAGAAAACAAAGATCCAATAATACAGTTCTGCGGGACCCTCCCCCCCCCCTTACCTCTTAATCATTACAGATGAGGTAACACTACATCTACTCTAATTCTCCGAGTTCTATTTTGTAGAAATTTAGCCACCCGTTCAACCACTCTTATCTAGACCAATGGCCCTCATTTTCGTCAGTAATATCCCATGATCTACCCTATCAAATGCCTTAGACAGGTCAGTCACGATACTGTCCAATTGACCTCCTGATTCCAGGATATCTCCTATATCTTGCTGGAATCCTACAAGTTGAGCTTCACTGGAATAACCTTTCCTAAACCCGAACTGTCTTCTATTAAATCAGCTAGTAATATCCAGTGGCAGGCTAATGATAAGTGAGGTGGTGTGGGAGATGCTACTCGACCGCCTACTTTCCATTTTACTGGATCGAGCTCATTAAATCACACTAAACTACTCGGCTAAATACAGTCGTTTTGTCCGAAAACGTTTAGTTACTAAATCACTCGCCACTGTGAACCAGCCTGAAGGCCGCGACGATCACCATGCTGTCAAGGAACCAGACTTGTCACTCAATCGCTGATAAACAGAAGAGTACCGCATGACAGCTCAGCCATTTTGCTCCCACCTAGAGCAGAAGGGCGGGCTTTCTCAAGGTCGACATGTGACGCAGAACTGCGTACAGATTGCCGCACAGGATACTTTCTTTACGCGAAATCAGGAAACTCGTCCTGAAGATCTACCAGAATTATCTTAAAGAAACTGAAAATGCTAGGACGAGGGTGGTCGCTGAAGTTTGATGGACATTGGCGTCGGCAGAGGAAGGCCTCATTAACTTTTTGTCTCTGTCAACCCGCAGTTGCACGGAGACTGAAATTATAAAAAAATGTATGCCCAGCCCTTGTTCCCTTTCTCTACGGGGTGGGATACGAAGCGAGATCAATCTTCGTAGCGAGATTTTACGATCGGATGCCCTTCCTAACGTCAACCCTCATCACAGGAGTTAATGAGAAGAAATGAATGACGCGAAATATGACAGAAGGAAGGGAGAGGGTGAAACCCGGTGCCAGCACATAGCCTACTCCTGACGAATAACACCAAAGGGTATGTTCAAGGCTTTACGTCTCCATCCAGCGGACTAATCATCATCAACAGCGTCATATGCCGTCATTCCACATGAGCACTGCGGAGAGGTTTGGAACTGAATCCAGGCTTTTGACATAAAATCTAGTGATTATAAACTGTATACCACCACCTCTCCTACACTGCCGGCCAACATTCTGATGGTGAAATATTCTTTCGATTAACGGGACTTGAAGCGATCAATCACTCAATCAATCAATACTGATCTGTATTTAGGTCAGTCGCTGTATACGTTATTCATAAATAAGGCATAACTATAATAACAATCTTGAAAATACAGTAGTAGCGTAGTAGTGTGTTTGGCTGTTCTCATATACATCCAGATTGTGTACTACAGCAACAAGTTTTACATATTATTGTTAGCATTGTTCGGTAATAGAGCCTCATTGTCGTCTTTCTACGTTTCACTGTCAAGTTAGCACCAAGAAAGGCCATTCGTATGATGTTGGCTCATATATGGGCATCTATCTATTTATTAGCCCCATGTAGGAACGAATGCGTAAATAGGATTTTAATCTGCGCAACTGTGAGTTCCTCAATAGTATGATTAAGTCCGAAATTGGGGAATGCACCCAAGGTTCAGTACTATTGTGGCATTTGACAGGAATGAACGTAGAAAACCCCATGGAAAACTACATTAAAGTTACGGTATCCGTTGTCAGTGAATGGAATACGAACCTGAGATCTACGAGTGGGGCAGCTTCTTATTCGTAATGTGGAGCGGAGTGGACTTCTCAGCTGCGAACGTGGGTCCCTTTGAATAAATGTTCTAAGTCACTCAATATAACATTTTGTTCTAATGGGTGTCTATACAGGTGATTTCTAATTATTGGTAGATTGCGTTAAAATAAGTCGAATTCGTAAAAGTACGACACTCCACTTTTGATACGGAGAGTTTCGACTGGAAACATTCGAATGTTTTTCATGGAACGATTGACTACTTAGTTATATGAATACTTTTATTCGACTGAAAACATTCGACTATTCAGTCGATAATACGAAGGGACTATCGCTAGATTAGTCGATAGTGCCCATCTCTACGTAAAATCGTTTTGTTGTTGTTGTTGTTGTGAGCATTGAAATGGAGAGTCCCAGGGTGAAAACTATGCACTTTTACTCATCTGTTTCCAAGGAGTAGCCGATGAGTCGGAAAATCGCAATGAAAAATCGTATATATATTCTAATATGGCAATCCACATCACATACGAGTGTTAAGCTATCAGGCACAGTTAAGAATTGCTGGTATACCTAAAACACTGAGCGTATGTTGAACATTAAGCTTGAAATTTTCTTCACCAAACGGGAACGAAAAATCAATCAATCAATCAATACTGATCTGCATTTAGGGCAGTCGCCCAGGTGGCAGATTCCCTATCTGTTTCTTTCCTAGCCCTTTCCGAAATGATTTCAAAGAAATTGGAAATTTATTGAACATCTCCCTTGGTAAGTTATTCCAATCCCTAACTCCCCTTCCTATAAATGAATATTTGCCCCAGTTTGTCCTCTTGAATTCCAACTTTATCTTCATATTGTGATCTTTCCTACTTTTATAAACGCCATTCAAACCTATTCGTCTACTAATGTCATTCCACGCCATCTCTCCGCTGACAGCTCGGAACATACCACTTAGTCGAGCAGCTCTTCTTCTTTCTCTCAATTCTTCCCAACCCAAACATTGCAACATTTTTGTAACGCTACTCTTTTGTCGGAAATCACCCAGAACAAATCGAGCTGCTTTCCTTTGGATTTTTTCCAGTTCTTGAATCAGGTAATCCTGGTGAGGGTCCCATACACTGGAACCATACTCTATTTGGGGTCTTACCAGAGACTTATATGCACTCTCCTTTACATCCTTACTACAACCCCTGAACACCCTCATAACCATGTGCAGAGATCGGTACCCTTTATTTACAACCCCATTTATGTGATTACCCCAGTGAAGATCTTTCCTTATATTAACACCTAGATACTTACAATGATCCCCAAAAGGAACTTTCACCCCATCAATGCAGTAATTAAAACTGAGAGGACTTTTCCTATTTGTGAAACTCACAACCTGACTTTTAGCCCCGTTTATCAACATACCATTGTCTGCTGTCCATCTCACAACATTTTCGAGGTCACGTTGCAGTTGCTCACAATCTTGTAACTTATTTATCACTCTATAGAGAATAACATCATCCGCAAAAAGCCTTACCTCTGATTCCACTCCTTTACTCATATCATTTATATATATAAGAAAACATAAAGGTCCGATAACACTGCCCTGAGGAACTCCCCTCTCAACTATTACAGGGTCAGACAAAGCTTCACCTACTCTAACTCTCTGAGATCTATTTTCTAGAAATATAGCAACCCATTCAGTCACTCTTTTGTCTAGTCCAATTGCACTCATTTTTGCCAGTAGTCTCCCATGATCCACCCTATCAAATGCTTTAGACATGTCAATCGCGATACAGTCCATTTGACCTCCAGAATCCAAGATATCTGCTATATCTTGCTGGAATCCTACAAGTTGAGCTTCAGTGGAATAACCTTTCCTAAAACCGAATTGTCGTCTATCGAACCAGTTATTAATTTCACAAACATGTCTAATATAATCAGAAAGAATGCCTTCCCAAAGCTTACATACAATGCATGTCAAACTCACTGGCCTGTAATTTTCAGCTTTATGTCTATCACCCTTTCCTTTATACACAGGGGCTACTATAGCAACTCTCCATTCATCTGGTATAGCTCCTTCGACCAAACAATAATCAAATAAGTACTTCAGATATGGTACTATATTCCAACTCATTGTCTTTAGTATATCCCCAGAAATCTGATCAATTCCAGCCGCTTTTCTAGTTTTCAACTTTTGTATCTTATTGTAAATGTCATTGTTATCATATGTAAATTTTATTACTTCTTTGGCCTTAGTCTCTTCCTCTATCTCGACATTATCCTTGTAACCAACAATCTTTAGATACTGCTGACTGAATACTTCCGCCTTTTGAAGATCCTCACATACACACTCCCCTTGTTCATTAATTATTCCTGGAATGTCCTTCTTGGAACCTGTTTCTGCCTTAAAATACCTATACATACCCTTCCATTTTTCACTAAAATTTGTATGACTGCCAATTATGCTTGCCATCATGTTATCCTTAGCTGCCTTCTTTGCTAGATTCAATTTTCTAGTAAGTTCCTTCAATTTCTCCTTACTTCCACAGCCATTTCTAACTCTATTTCTTTCCAGTCTGCACCTCCTTCTTAGTCTCTTTATTTCTCTATTATAATAAGGTGGGTCTTTACCATTCCTTACCACCCTTAAAGGTACAAACCTGTTTTCGCATTCCTCAACAATTTCTTTAAACCCATCCCAGAGTCTGTTTACATTTTTATTTACCGTTTTCCACCGATCATAGTTACTTTTTAGAAACTGCCTCATACCTGCTTTATCAGCCATATGGTACTGCCTAACAGTCCTACTTTTAAGACCTTCCTTTCTATCGCATTTATTTTTAACTAGCACAAAAACAGCTTCATGATCACTAATACCATCTATTACTTCAGTTTCCCTATAGAGCTCATCTGGTTTTATCAGCACCACATCCAGGATATTTTTCCCTCTGGTTGGTTCCATCACTTTCTGAATCAGCTGTCCTTCCCATATTAACTTATTTGCCATTTGTTGGTCATGCTTCCTGTCGTTCGCATTTCCTTCCCAATTGACATCTGGCAAATTCAGATCTCCCGCTACAATCACATTTCTTTCCATGTCGTTTCCCACATAGCTGACTATCCTATCAAATAATTCCGAATCCGCATCAGTGCTACCCTTTCCCGATCTGTACACTCCAAATATATCAAGTTGCCTATTATCTTTAGAAATCAGCCTTACACCTAGAATTTCATGTGTCTCATCTTTAACTTTTTCGTAGCTTACAAATTCTTCTTTCACCAGAATGAAAACTCCCCCTCCCACCTTTCCTATCCTATCTCTACGATACACACTCCAGTGCCGTGAGAAAATTTCTGCATCCATTATATCATTTCTCAGCCATGATTCAACTCCTATTACAATATCTGGTAAATATATATCTATTAAATTACTTAATTCTATTCCTTTCTTTACAATACTTCTACAGTTCAACACTAACAATTTTATGTCATCCCTACTTGATTTCCAGTTCCCTGTTCCCTTATCACCGCTCCCTAGGCCATCCCGTTTCCCTGAATGTACCTCCCTATTACCCTTCCAAACAAGTTTCCTAACTTATACGTACCACTGCGGTTTAAATGAAGGCCATCCGAGCGCAGATCCCTATCTCCTACCCACCCATTAGGATCTAGAAATTTCACTCCCAGTTTCCCACATACCCACTCCATAGTCTCATTTAAATCCCCAATCACCCTCCAGTCACTATCCCTCCTACACAGTATTCCACTAATAACAATCTCCGCTTTCTTAAACTTCACCCGTGCTGCATTTACCAGATCCCACACATCTCCAACTATGTTGGTACTTATATCAGCTTGCCTTACGTTGTTGGTACCAACATGAAACACTACCACCTTCTCCTTCCCCTCCTCCCTCTCTTCTACTTTCCTCAACATCTGCCTCAACCTAATTCCTGGATAACATTCTACCCTGGTTCCCTTTCCTCCACACACTTTCCCCACGTGTCTAACGATGGAATCCCCCATGACCAGAGCCTCAACCCTACCCACCTCATTTGATCCCCTCCCCTCCTGGTCAGCCCTATCTTTCCTGATAGCTGCAGAAGCTACTTCCTCCTCCCTTTTCTCCTTCCCATGACCCTGTTCCACCTGTCTTTTCCTATCCTCTACTCTACATTTCCCTTTCCTACCTTTTCCCTTCCTCCTACTTCCATGCATCTCAGCAACAGTTCCCTGTCCCTCATCTTCCCTCTGTTGTTCTACCTGGAGTGACTCGTGCCGATTTCGCACAGACACCTGTCCTGAATTCTGATCCTGAGTAGAGCCCTTGGCCTGCAATCTCCTTCCCCTTAGAACATTAATAATTCATGCAGTAGAGGGTTAAATTCCAACTGTGATCTTTCCTACTTTTAAAGACACCACTCAAACTTATACGTCTACTAATGTCATTCCACGCCATCTCTCCACTGCCAACTCGTAACATATCTCTTAGCCAAGCAGCTCGTCTCCTTTCTCCCAATTCTTCCCAGCCCAAACTTTGCAACATTTTTGTAACGCTACTCTTTTGTCGGAAATCGCCCAGAACAAATCGAGCTGCTTTTATTTGGATTTTTCCAGTTCTTGAATTAAGTGATCCTGGTGCGGGTCCCATACAATGGAACCATACTCTAGTTGGGGGTCTTACCAGAGACTTATATGCCCTCTCCTTAACAATCTTACTACAACCCCTAAATACTCAACAATGTGCACAGATCTGTACCCTTTATTGCTGGGATTACCCCAATGAAGATATTTCCTTATATTAACACCTAGATACTTACAATGATCCCCAAAAGGAACTTACACCCCATCAACGCAGTAATTAAAACTGAGAGGACTTTTCCTATTTGTGAAACTCACAACCTGACTTTTAACCCCATTTATCAACATACCATTGCCTGCTGTCCATCTCACAACATTTTCGAGGTCACGTTGCAGTTGCTCACAATCTTGTAACTTATTTATTACTCTATACAGAATAACATCATCCGCAAAAAACCTTACCTCCGATTCCACTCCTTTACTCATATCATTTATATATATAAGAAAACATAAAGGTCCGATAATACTGCCTTGAGGAATTCCCCTCTTAATTATTGCAGGATCAGATAAAGCTTCACCTACTCTAATTCTATGAGATCTATTTTCTAGAAATATAGCAACCCATTCAGTCACTCTTTTGTCTAGTCCAATTGCACTCATTTTTGTCAGCAGTCTCCCATGATCCACCCTATCAAATGCTTTAGACAGGTCAATCGCGATACAGTCCATTTGACTTCCAGAATCCAAGATATCTGCTATATCGTGCTGGAATCCTACAAGTTGAGTTTCAGTGGAATAACCTTTCCTAAAACCGAACTGCCTTCTATCGAACCAGTTATTAATTTCACAAACATGTCCAATACCTATAATCAGAAAGAATGCCTTCCCAAAGATTACATACAACGCATGTCAAACTTACTGGCCTGTAATTTTCAGCTAAATGTCTATCACCCTTTCCTTTATACACAGGGGCTACTATAACAACTCTCCATTCATCTGGTATAGCTCCTCCGACCAAACAATAATCAAATAAGTACTTCAGATATGGTACTATATCCCAACCCATTGTCTTTAGTATATCCCCAGAAATCTGATCAATTCCAGCCGCTTTTCTAGTTTTCAACTTTTGTATCTTATTGTAAATGTCATTGTTATCATATGTAAATTTTATTACTTCTTTGGTCTTAGTCTCCTCCTCTATCTCGACATTATCCTTGTAACCAACAATCTTTACATACTGCTGACTGAATACGTCTGCCTTTTGAAGATCCTCACATACACACTCCCCTTGTTCATTAATTATTCCTGGAATGTCCTTCTTGGAACCTGTTTCTGCCTTAAAATACCTATACATACCCTTGCATTTTTCACTAAAATTTGTATGACTGCCAATTATGCTTGCCATCATGTTATCCTTAGCTGCCTTCTTTGCTAGATTCAATTTTCTTGTAAGTTCCTTCAATTTCTCCTTACTTCCACAGCCATTTCTAACTCTATTTCTTTCCAGTCTGCACCTCCTTCTTAGTCTCTATTTCTCTACTATAATAAGGTGGGTCTTTACCATTCCTTACCACCCTTAAAGGTACAAACCTGTTTTCGCATTCACCGAGCTCGATAGCTGCAGTCGCTTAAGTGCGGACAGTATCCAGTATTCGGGAGATAGTAGGTTCGAACCCCACTGTCGGCAGCCCTGAAGATGGTTTTCCGTGGTTTCCCATTTTCACACCAGGCAAATGCTGGGGCTGTACCTTAAATAAGGCCACGGCCGCTTCCTTCCCACTCCTAGCCATTCCCTGTCCCATCGTCGCCATAAGACCTATCTGTGTCGGTGCGACGTAAAGCGACTAGCAAAAGTTTTCACATTCCTCAACAATTTCTTTAAACCCATCCCAGAGTCTGTTTACATTTTTATTTACCGTTTTCCACCGATCATAGTTACATTTTAGAAACTGCCTCATGCCTGCTTTATCAGCCATATGGTACTGCCTAACAGTCCTACTTTTAAGACCTTCCTTTCTATCACATTTATTTTTAACTACCACAAAAGCAGCTTCATGATCACTAATACCATCTATTACTTCAGTTTCCCTATAGAGCTCATCTGGTTTTATCAGCACCACATCAACTTATTTGCCATTTGTTGGTCATGCTTCCTGTCGTTCCATTTCCTTCCCAATTGACATCTTGTAACCGTCCAGGCTTCTCCAGCCCTACTAATTTAATATAATATCATTTTACGCGATATCATTTGATATCAAGTTTATCCGCCATCGGCGATTATTTGTAATAACATATTTATTCAACGTCAATCATTTGTAATCAAGGCTTTTTGGAATCATATTGTATATATGATAACATCGTTTTATTATTTAAATTATTATATTATGTAGGATAAGAATTCATTATGTTGTAAATACGGTCAATATGTTGAGACATAGTTGTTTTCATTTCATCTCATATTTGTGTATACGGAGGGTTATTCTTGAAGCTTGGGATTTTGCGTGAGTCATGGGTTTATTTTATGACCAAGGCTAGTAAACAGCGACCCGTGCGCGAGGCTTGCAAGCTGGTCAGCTATATCATCGCCACGCCTTCTGGACTTGTCGAGATGAAGAGAAGGGGAGTTGATGCTTCGATCTATCGAATCAGATACTTCGTTGTATATGAGTTTTGAGATTGAACTGTTACCAAGAGTGGGGGTGAGCCCGGATATATACTGATTCTCAACACGAGAACGGGACCTTACAACCTAACTACGAGGTACTCCATCACTACTACTTCTACTGTGAACATCTACTTTGAACGACGTGATTTGATTTTTGAAACAGTGTGTGGTCGCTCCGCGACATAGTTATTTTTGTACAATGTGTTATCGCTTCGATACAGTACTTAGTTGCGGTAATGTTATTGGATCTGCGTGAGACGAAACAAGCTTATGGCTTGTGTTACTTTCAGTAAATATTATGGACGAAGAACTATGTTTAGTTCAAGTCTACAGAATTTTGATACAAGTCTGTACCGTATAAATAGTATAGCTCAGTTGGATGGAGATTTCTACTAATATGGAAAAATTCATATCTCTGAATTTTCTCCTCATACGATCAACGCTGGTCAGTTTTTACAAGTATAGGGCCAATGTCTAATTTAAAGACTAGGCAAGCAGGGAGTGCTAGTCCAGATAGCCCGTACCATATCAAATAAGGAAGGAAGGATGTCCATGGAGCAAATTCAACATCGAGAAGAAGAGTACGAGTAACCACGGAAACCAGATGATTTCAACGGAAGCTGCAATTGGTGAGCTTCAATTAGATAAAGCAAGCAATAGTAAATTCAGTAAATTATAAATTCCTCCACGCTTTAAGGAAACTTTTCCGATTCATCTCATTTTTTTTGTATAATAAATTCATTTGTATTTTATATTGCGTTAATTTTCTTTTTTAAGCGATACTGAATGGTTAATTATTTAAAATCCTACCCCTGTGATTTAAGTGTAAGTCTCTATGCTAGTAAATATAAATTTTGGTTGGCGCCCAAACATTACATAGAGAAATGGGGAACCATGGAATGTTAATTGTTTCTATTTGCGTGGCAATTTGCGGGCAAGCCACAAATAGTTTATTTAATATTCATGTGTCCCAAGATAATAACTTTCATCTCCCCAAGTGTCTTGATGAGGAGTGAACAGTTACAATCTGGCAAATTCAGATCTCCCGCTACAATCACATTTCTTTCCATGTCGTTTCCCACATAGCTGACTATCCTACCAAATAATTCCGAATCCGCGTCAGTGCTACCCTTTCCCGATCTGTACACTCCAAATATATCAAGTAGCCTATTATCTTTAGAAATGAGCCTTACACCTAGAATTTCATGTGCCTCATCTTTAACTTTTTCGTAGCTTACAAATTCTTCTTTCACCAGAATGAAAACTCCCCCTCCCACCTTTCCTATCCTATCTCTACGATACACACTCCAGTGCCGTGAGAAAATTTCTGCATCCATTATATCATTTCTCAGCCATGATTCAACTCCTATTACAATATCTGGTAAATACATATCTATTAAATTACTTAATTCTATTCCTTTCCTTACAATACTTCTACAGTTCAACACTAACAATTTTATGTCATCCCTACTTGATTTCCAGTTCCCTGTTCCCTTATCACCGTTCCCTAGGCCATCCCGTTTCCCTGAATGTACCTCCCTATTACCCTTCCAAACAAATTTCCTAACTTATACGTACCACTGCGGTTTAAATGAAGGCCATCTGGGCGCAGATCCCTATCTCCTACCCACCCATTAGGATCTAGATCTAGGATCTAGAAAGCTTCGCCTACTCTAATTCTCTGAGTTCTATTTTCTAGAAACATAGCAACCCATTCAGTCACTCTTTTGTTTAGTCCAATTGCACTCATTTTTGCCAGTATCTCGCATGATCCACCCTATCAAATGCTCTGTCGGCGTTGCCACAGAGCGCACGAAACTCTTGCCCATGTCCTAGGAGCCTGTCCTCACGGGGAGGTATTGAGAAATTCCCGCCATCATACAATACGACACATGATTGCGACCTCGCTGAGGGATCACGGTTTCACGATGCACGAAGAGGTCTCTGGCCTAGCTACCGACGGCAGTAACAGGCGTATTGACATGATAGCCTTTCAATCAGCTAGCAAGCAAGGACTTATCTTAGATCCCACAGTACCCTTCGAGTCGCACGTTGGCCAGGCCGAAGAGGTGGACGCCGAAAAGAAGTAATTTACCAGCCAACTGTAAACTACCATAAAGATAAATATCACGTAGATAATATTTCCGTCCATGGACTCATGATCGGAGGTCGAGGCACAATCCCCAAATTTCTTGTACAGCTATGGGATTCTCTCGGTCTCAACCGGACACGACTTCACGACATCGCTATCGCCGCAATACGATGTTCAGTGACCATACTCCGCAATCATCTATCTATACAACATTTGAAGAACCATACATCATGCCATATCCCAAATTCATTGCAAAGTTATTCCTGAGCTTTGTGGTGGTTATTTCTAGGCTGGCACACTAGCAAACTCAACAGTAACATAGAAGACAAAATACTGTGTAGTCGACATACTTTGTCCTTGTGGCAACCTCCACATGGGGGAAGTTGTATTAATAAATTAACAACAATAATAATAATAATAATAATAATAATAATAATAATAATAATAATAATAATAATAATAAAGGTCAATCGCAATCCAATCCAATTGACCTCCTGAATCCAGGATATATGCTATATCTTGCTGGTATCCTACAAGTTGAGCTTCAGTGGAATAACCTTTCCTAAACCCACACTGCCTTCTATCGAACCAGTTATTAATTTCGCAAACATGTCTAATATAATCAGAAAGAATGCTTTCCCAAAGCTTACATGCAATGCATGTCAAACTGACTGGCCTGAAATTTTCAGCTTTATGACTAACCACGGTGTCAGACCATTTATAGACTTCACGCCTTAATGATCCTGTCCACCAGGCGGGCTACTAAAATTAATTAATTAATGTTATAGACTGCCATTTGCCTTACGTCGCACCGACACATATAAGTCTTGTGGCAACGATGGGATAGGAAAGGCCTAAGTGTGGGAAGAAAGTGGTCGTGCCCTTAATTAAGGTACAGCCCCAGCATTTTCCTGGTGTGAGAATGGGAAACCATCTTCAGGGCTGTTGACAGTGGGGTTCGAACCCACTATCTCCCGGATGCAAGTACACAGCTGTGCGCCCCTAACCGCACGGTCAAAATATTATAGACTAGTACAGAGTTTAACCTAATAAATAAGAATCTTTGTGTTTGTAATTATGTTGACTTTGCCCCTCTTAACAAAATTCCTGGCGACGTCCCTGTTACTGGACTTGTCCTGAGGTCTGATGGGGGGGTTGTAGTTTAAAGTGAACATAGCCATAGAACATTCAGTTTTACTTTGAATCGGAACGAGAGGGCATTCACTCCCAAGAGTGTTACGTGAAGATTGAGCTGTGGTGTCTAATTATATGAGACTTTCACTCTAACATACCTCCATTAAATGTGGACTTTTTTGTTACGTTAGCTTTAACGAGTGATCCCAGGAATAATGCTCAAGTAGCGAAGAATAAAACAAGGATATTTCAAATTTAGAACACAATGTGGGTGGTGTTTCTGTTGGTTTTTGCTATTAGTTTACGTTACACCAACATATCGATGGTTTTCAGCGATGGAAGGATGGGGTAGAGCTACGATTAGCATGTTAGCGGCCGTGGCCTTATTTAGCTACAGTCACAGCATTTGTTTGGTGTGAAAATGGGGGAACAAAATTCAGGGCTGCAGATGGCTGGATTTGAACCCACCACGTCCTGAATGCAAGCTCACAACTTCGCTCTCGAACCACGTAACCAAATCGCTCGGTAAAGTGTGGTGTAACTGTGTAATAATAATAATAAATAATAATAAGAATAAGAATAAGAATAATAATGGGTCGGTACCGAGCTCGATAGCTGCAGTCGCTTAATTGCGGCCAGTATCCAGTATTCGGGAGAGGTCTTGAAGGCATCCGGAAAAGGGAAAGGAAACTGCTACGAAATATTCTGGGCCAAAATGTAAAAAAATGGAGAGAGGAAACTCAAACCTAATAAAGAACTGAAGGAGTGGTTAAACTGATGAGAAAGAGAAGGCTACAGTTTTATTGACAATAATAGACTAATGAAGAGGAAGACAGAACTGAGCTTGGACTTGACGAAGTTGGGGGTTCCGGGAAATTATATCGTGGACAGAATCAATTTAGATAACTCGTCAAAAAGTTCCGTGGTTTCCAGGAGACGGGAAACTCTAGTGAGGAAAGGGAGGTCCCTTACAGAAGAGGAGAAAAAGGAAGTAGGAGAAAGAATGAAAAGATACTGGCAGAAGAGAAGGCTAAAAATACTGCAAATATTGTCAAACGTGGTCTATAGACGGCCGAAACGAACATTTTATTCTTCTTCTTGTTCTCCTTCTTCATATGTTTACCCTTCAGGGTCGGTTTTCCCTCGGACTCAGCGAAGGATCCCACCTCTACCGCCTCAAGGGCAGGGTTCTGGAGCGTGAGACATTGGGTCGGGGGATACAACTGGGGAGAATGACCAGTACCTCGTCCAGGCGGCCTCACTTGCTATGCTGAACAGAGGGCCTTGTGGGGGGATGGGAAGATTGGAAGGGATAGACAAGGAAGAGTGAAGGAAGCGGCCGTGGCCTTAAGTTAGGTACCATCCCGGCATTTGCCTGGAGAAGTGGGAAACCACGGAAAACCACTTCCAGGTTGGCTGAGGAGGGAATCCAACTCCTTCTACTCAGCTGACCTCGCGAGGCTGAGTGGACCCCGTTCCAGCCCTCGTACCACTTTTCAAATTTCGTGGCAGAGCCGGGAATCGAATCCGGACCTCCGGGGGGTGGCAGCTTATCACACTAACCACTACACGACAGAGGCGGCAAAGAACACTTTAATATTGTTATAGAATTTACGCCCCACATTGCGCTTTTCGGTGACACCGAGGTGCCGGAATGTTGTCTCACAGGCGTTCCTTTAACGTGCCCACAGGAGGCTGACGTACAGTATCTGAGCACCTTGAAACACCACGGGACTGAGCCGGGATCGAACCTGCCACCGCTCTACCGTCTGACAAGAGGAGGTTACGTTGTCCACATCACCGATTTTGTTCATACTTTGTAGATTGGTAGTACTAAAGCACAAAAACACGCTGGCAAAGTAGTAGCGCGCAACTCTCAAATATTTCCGAAGAAAGCGATTTTGAAAATGTCAAGAAAAGTTACAAGAGGTTTGGCATGCCAGGTACCATCAAATGAGAGTCTGTGGTGAGGTGGTCGAGTGGTTAAGGTTCTCACTTCAGTTATGAAGATGGCGAGTTCGAGTCACGCTCGTCTCAATTTTTTTTTCTTTTGACATTTCCTGACCCCCCCTTTTCCTCGTGTTGCGAATGAGAGCAGCTGTTAGTCACTGTCTGACCACGTTGTGTCGTGCAACGGTTGCGTGCGATGTAATCAAACGTGCTCATCGTAACTTCGGCATGGAAATCTCACATGTTGAATTATGTCTAAACGGAAGCGTTTTTTAATGTGAAGCTACGCAAAGTGCAAACGAGTTCCGAGGAGAGCAAACAACAAATGAACAGTTGAAAAAGGCCATGGCTTACGTCGAACCCCTTCTTTGTATAAATAGCTTACTGGACTCCGGAGACTCTCTAGAGATCACAGAAGAGGCCGAATTATTGGGAAAGAACATTTTAAAATCTATTTTGACAGTAATAGAAGAAAATAAATTTGTAAGGGATGAAAAAAGGTGGGAAAGGAGGGGGGTAAAAAGCCCAGCAACGTGACTCGAACTCACCATCTTCATAATTGAAGTGAGAACCTTAACCACTCGACCACCTTGCCACAGTCTTTCGCTTGATGGTACTTGGCATGCCAAACCTCTCGTAACTTTTCTCGACATTTTCAAAATCGCTTTCTTCGGAAATACACTGACTGACAGAGCAAATGCAACACCAAGAAGGAGTGGTTCGAAAGGGATGAAAGTTGGGGAAAAAACAGAGACGGCACGGACGAATAATTGATGTTTATTTCAAACCGATATGCAGGTTACACAATGCGCACGGCATCGACTCAGTAGGATGTAGGACCACCGCGAGCGGCGATGCACGCAGAAACACGTCGAGGTACAGAGTCAATAAGAGTGCGGATGGTGTTCTGAGGGATGGTTCTCCATTCTCTGTCAACCATTTGCCACAGTTGGTCGTCCGTACGAGGCTGGGGCAGAGTTTGTAAACGGCGTCCAATGAGATCCCACACGTGTTCGATTGGTGAGAGATCCGGAGAGTACGCTGGCCACGGAAGCATCTGTACACCTCGTAGAGCCTGTTGGGAGATGCGAGCAGTGTGTGGGCGGGCATTATCCTGCTGAAACAGAGCATTGGGCAGCCCCTGAAGGTACGAGAGTTCCACCGGCCGCAGCACATGCTGCACGTAGCGGTGGGCATTTAACGTGCCTTGAATACGCACTAGAGGTGACGTGGAATCATACGCAATAGCGCCCCAAACCATGATGCCGCGTTGTCTAGCGGTAGGGCGCTCCACAGTTACTGCCGGATTTGACCTTTCTCCACGCCGACGCCACACTCGTCTGCGGTGACTATCACTGACAGAACAGAAGCGTGACTCATCGGAGAACACGACGTTCCGCCATTCCCTCATCCAAGTCGCTCTAGCCCGGCACCATGCCAGGCGTGCACGTCTATGCTGTGGAGTCAATGGTAGTCTTCTGAGCGGACGCCGGGAGTGCAGGCCTCCTTCAACCAATCGACGGGAAATTGTTCTGGTCGATATTGGAACAGCCAGGGTGTCTTGCACATGCTGAAGAATGGCGGTTGACGTGGCGTGCGGGGCTGCCACCGCTTGGCGGCGGATGCGCCGATCCTCGCGTGCTGACGTCACTCGGGCTGCGCCTGGACCCCTCGCACGTGCCACATGTCCCTGCGCCAACCATCTTCGCCACAGGCGCTGCACCGTCGACACATCCCTATGGGTATCGGCTGCGATTTGACAAAGCGACCAACCTGCCCTTCTCAGCCCGATCACCATACCCCTCGTAAAGTCGTCTGTCTGCTGGAAATGCCTCCGTTGACGGCGGCCTGGCATTCTTAGCTATACACGTGTCCTATGGCACACGACAACACGTTCTACAATGACTGTCGGCTGAGAAATCACGGTACGAAGTGGGCCATTCGCCAACGCCGTGTCCCATTTATCGTTCGCTACGTGCGCAGCACAGCGGCGCATTTCACATCATGAGCATACCTCAGTGACGTCAGTCTACCCTGCAATTGGCATAACGTTCTGACCACTCCTTCTTGGTGTTGCATTTGCTCTGTCAGTCAGTGTATTTGAGAGTTGCGCGCTACTACTTTGCCAGCGTGTTTTTGTGCTTTAGTACTACCAACCTACAAAGTTTGAACAAAATCGGTGGTGCGTACATCGCGACCTCCCCTTGTGAGCTACTCAGCCTGGCTTTCCCAAGATCTTGTAAAGAAAACAGAAATTTAAACAATAAACCAATTTTATGTTTGGCATTGTAATACATGCCAGCGCGATGGTGTAGCGGTAGCGTACTTGCCTCTTACCCAGAGGCGCCGGGTTCGATTCCCGGCCAGATCAGCGATGTTTACCTAGATTTGAGGGCTGGTTCGCGGTCCACTCAGTCTACATGATTACAACTGATGAGCTATCTGACGGTGAGATAGCGGCCCCGGGCTAGAAACCCAAGAATAACGACCGAGAGGATTCGTCGTGCCGACCACACGACAGCTCATAATCTGCAGCCTTCGGGCTGAACAGCGGTCGCTTGGTAGGCCAAGGCCCTTCGGAGCTGTTGCGCCGTAATATTTTGCTTTGGTTTTAAAAAAACATCATTTTTAGGATATGAAGACACAAAAAAATTACTGATATACACAGATATATGCAGAAATAAACAAATGAGAAAATAAATGATGTTCTATAATAAATGAAATGCACAACTAATTAATACGTGAAAACTACAATAGGTTAATTTAGTCTCCCATCAAGTCAATTCTTCTCACTGTACGTTACAAACACTCTCCTTGAACACTCCAAAGATACAGCCTTCTTAGGCCTAAATTCGTAGCACAGACAACTTGTCTGTCTTCGCTTTGGAGGACAAACATTGACTTTCTTTTCGAGATGCCTTTCTAACCATCGTCAGTGGAATCCTCCAGGGGAAAATCAACTTTCATAATCACTGCTATGCATAATCGTATCAGCTGCAGGTTCAGTCCCTGCGACCACATGTCTGGAGGTAAGGATTAAACAAACTCATCCTCATAAAACGTTTTCTATTGGTAATATACTTCATAAAATCAAACCCCGATGGAGTATCAGTCCCACCTACCACGCGATCGCTGCTCAAGCCGAAGACCTGCTGAAATCTCTCTATTAAATATAAATATAAATAATAATGACTAATGGAATTTGGGAGCCATAAATATACAAATAAATAATTCTTAAACTTTGCCGGCTGTTGAAACTCATCTTCAGGGTCGTTGCCTTGTGACAAGGAGATCTGAATCACTTGATACCTAAAAAATTAATATTGGAAAAGGAGTCCATCTGGTAATTTTCCCCACCCATAGAAATTAAACAGAATATATATTAATCTCATACAATATACTTAGTCAATTAAACCTGTATTTACCTAGAAATCCGAGCAGAGCTCGTCGTGATACACCCTTGAACATATATAACAAAATAAAGAGAATATTGATATAAATAATAAATGTCTTAATTTATGAAATAACTCTCTCTCAATAACTGGTACTCAGTTTATTCCGCAACGCAAAATATTCACACGCAGTCATGACTCATTTTTTAAGAATGGACTCCACTTTGCTGATGGCGTTGGTATAGTTTGAAAAGGCCCAACACGTTACCTTACGTAGACTCTCCGTAGAATTATATATGGCTAACATTCATAACCATAGAATGTTGTTACACTCCAGCATCTTTCTCCCTGGTTCCTTCAACAGCAGATCTCGAACTCCCAACATGGCATGGGACATCTTCCCACAACTCGTACAAAACACCTCTCCGGTTACCACCAGTATCACATCTGCACACTGCAAGCTGCAACTTCCAACTCTCAACGCGTGCTTGCACCACACTAGCCCAAGCCAACATAACAGCATCTTAAAATAGCCCAGTTCCTGGAATTTTCCACCTCAGCTCCGTCAACACGTAAACCCCCGCTCGGAGACTCGTCACGTACACAACCGGGAGATAAACTGAGTGATCGAAACACACTAGTCCCAAATAAAATATAGAGAGTATCCATAATAACGAGAGTTCCAAAAAGAGTTACTAAGCCGCGACGGCTAAATACACACATAAATGAAATATACACATGAATAAATAATAATAATAATAATAATAATAATAATAATAATAATAATAATGACAATAATAATAATAATAATAATAATAATAATAATAATAATAATAATAATAATAATAATAATATCTGACCGGGGTTTGTCAGGTTACACTGCAGATTACGAAAGGGCATACAATGCTAAATAGACACCTTAACGACCAACGTATGTCTTTCGGTTTCGGAATAAATAGATATTTTAATTACAAATATTATTTAAATAGCGTTTGGAAAAAGAACCCACTTCTCCCTTTGCGAAAATTAAATAATCAATAAAATGTCTCTCGGTCATGGCCATCCATCCATATTTACATCACAGGCTGCACGGTTGCTAGGGTTACACTTCAAAATCAAATCAAAATATCTTTATTTGCAAATGAGGTGTCTACCTCGGTGGCAAATGGTACACTAAAATACATTATTGTCAAGCACTAAATATTAAATTAACAAGAGAATAAAATTTTCCTATAGTACAATATTATACAATTTACGCTAACATTTGTTTTCTATTAAACACACAGCTCATCCTTAATAAATTTATATTGTTTACAAAATTCTACTTATAATACCTCCTGTACTACTTACAAATATAGTCAACTGATATACAGTATGTGGAATTACTTCAAATGATACTGTACAACTGGTATAAGATTAAAATTTACATTGCATTTATTTACTTTTTTTCCTTTCTTTACCCATTCTGGAACCTAAGTAGTATAACGACCTGCTGCGTCTTAACCAGAGCCCCTTTTGCCACCACTTTTCAGAGTTCCTGAAGGGCCTTCACAGCTACCGGGCCCTCGAAGTCACACAAAGTTAACCTAACGCAAATTTCATGTCAAAACGAATTATGAATCTGTATCTTCACGGCAACCTTTATGCAAGGTCAGCTATCGATTTTGAATTTTCTCTCTCTCTCTCTCTCTCTCTCTCTCTCTCTCTCTCTCTCTCTCTCTCTCTCTCATCGCAAAACAAATAATATATTCCGCATATTAAAGTGAGGCCCACTGAATGTCACATTTCAAATCAAACTGTTCCTCAACTATTCAGACTGGATCTTTAGTTCCGAAGCTCCGAATGTGAGCCGATGATTTCGTTACAGTAAGGTTCAAGTGCATGTAGCCTGATTTTATTGATGTTCTCATGTAAAAAAAAGCCGGACTTAACCGACTGACCTCGGTCCAAGGTTGTGAGTGTTTAGTGGCGGGGAAAGGGCTAAAGTAGAATCTTATCTGATCAAGTTCATTATCAACCTTTATCTGCTCTCATTTCCGCCAGCCAACCTTGTTGCACACAAAACAGTTCTCTAAAAATAGCGGTAACCACAACAAAATCTACGGATTATCCTTAGTTTGAAAAACTTTTTCAATCTTTAGTACGGTATCATTGACAAGGAGTGAAATACTACGATGTTCTGTTTATACAAACAATACAATGTTTGAATTACATGAATTAAACATACTGTATGAGTAGGTATCCAGCACGTTCATCCATCGCCACTCTCCGCCCGATGAAGGCACTCCCTTCGGTACGATTTTAATTTCATCCACAAAGAAACTGTGATGTAACTGAAAGGAGATTGCCTGAGATAAAGAGGATCAATCATGATAGTAAACCATTGTGTGTCACTTCTCTTAATTACTAGCATGTATACGGCAAGAAATACTGTATGCGAACAAAGACCAATACCAAAGCTCAACGCGTTTTAGCGTTAATTAACATCAAGATCGGAGACAAATGTAACATCACTAATTGACTCAGGGGCACAAGCATCACTTTATTTCCGATAAGCTGTTTGAAGTACTGAAGAGAGATCGCACAGTACTGGTAATGCAAGTAGCGCAGCTAAAAATTAAAGGTATAATTCCAGACAAGAGTGTTAAATATCGCTACAGACTTTCATCGAAATCTGCACTGAGCATGGCTCATTCGAACATAGGTATATTTCTGGTATTACCATAGATGAAATTCAACCTGATCTTAGTATCTTATTCTATGGTTAAATACCAATGGATTATCGATTATTTATTCTTCAAATGCTATCCAAATTTCCAATATATTTAGACTCTGTAGGCTTGCATCTCAGGAATGAAGATAACGCTGTATACTCCCTGTCATGTAAGCGTAACACTAAGGTGCAATCTTACTCTTTCTCCCCCGTTAATGCTGAGGGTAGTGATTTATAATCATTTCCTAACCGTTAGGTTCGATTCAGTGTCGTTAACCATACAGTTTAGGGACCCTACTTGCCGATACAACGTCTTACAGTTGCATGTTGGCACTATGTAGTCATGCTCTTCTTTTTTGTTTTCTTCCTTGTTATTATATATTGGAAGTGCGCACAAATGTGCATAGTACAACAAAAGAAATAATTTAAATATTATGTCTATTAATACTTAGTTTTGCGTATTCACTTATGGTTTTTGTTCGCTTTGTACACAGTTCGATGTGGTAACGATCACACGTTTTTTCACACAGTTGGCATATGCAAGTCTTCATCGGATTGTGGTACACCTTGTTTTTGCAGAGGTGATGATGGAAGCCGTGCACAGACAGTCTCGTTAGTACATGTCTCATCTCGAAGTTTGCTGACGTCCAGGTCCTATCGATCATCGCACTCGTGCTGTAGAATTCTGGCCAAATTTCTAGGCGGCGGTCCCTTAAACTTTGTAATTCTTGTTCTGCTGCTACGGTAGATGGGAGCACGAAGGTTGTTTTCAAATCCAGTAGCAGAAATGATTCTCTAGCTAGTACTTATGTTAGGCGGGATCTTGTTGATTTGGATACACCCAAAGCTCTTTTCAGGAAGTATGCTTTAACTATTTCCAAGGTAGCTAGGTTTTTCCTGGTGAGGTCAGGCCATATAATTTCAATGCCATATGTTAGGATAGGAATAATCTTTGCCTCGAATAATTTCATTGCTGTTTCCATGCTAAGTGCTTGTATATGCTTGATGTTATTTATGGCTAGGTTAGCTTGCGCAACTCTTTCTGTTATGTGGTTTGCAAAGCATTTGCCGCTTGGTTGTAGCGTGACCCCCAAATATTTGAAATCGTTGACTATTTTGAGTTTGCTGTTGGAGATAGTAATTTCTGTTCCGTGAGGTATCTTACCTCCATTTCTAAAGACCATCATTTCCGTTTTTGTGTTGTTAATGTAGAAGTTGTTGTTCTGGCACCATTTTACAATTGTATCTATGGCACTCTGTAGTTTGTGCAGATTTGTGGAACTTACTACTATGTCGTCTGCATACGCAAAAATGTGAATGTCTTCTCTGTCTTACGTTATCCTCAATATTTCCTCGGTTACTATGATGAATAGTAGTGGACTCATGGGGTCTCCTAGAAGCACACCATTTGTTTGCCTAATTGCGTGAGAAATGGAAAGGCCGTCCGATACCCTTATAGTGTTGTATTGTAATATTTCTTTGATTACCCTTGTCCATACGGTTTCTCTTCCTGTTAGGTTTTCAAGTTTGGAGATGATTAGTCCTCTGTTCAGTTGGTCGAAAGCCTTTGTGAAGTGACTTGCGAGATTCACGTATTGCCACTGCCGTATTGTGAAAATCACTAGTGCTACATTTACAGGTATAAGTAAAGCATACTTTGTTTTTCTGTAAATTTGTTCGGGTAATACCAGGTAAGTAGAATTGTGACATGGTCGAATTATGCATTTAATAACGTAGTTGGTGTTAAATGACGAAAGCAGCATTTTATTAATACTGTCTTATTTCGTCCAGTTCGTACGTATAGAGTTCAATTACGATGTATAAAATATGCAAGAATTCCTCCGAAAAGGGAAACAATGTTACCTCCACTATAAAGATCAGTTCAGTTTGAAATGGAAGGAAATTTCGTTATCAACCTAACCTAACCTCATCTTGGTTTTGTCACGACTTTATTTGCAGACAATCTTTGCTTATTCTTATTGACTTACCGCATATATACATATAATATATTTGCTTGTATGTATTATTACAGCGTGGTTTCATGTAAGTCTAACAAGTAATAGCAAATTTTAAGAAGGGAGCTGAATTATTTACACAAGGCAAGCACCGAAGAATACGGTTATAGTAATGCGTATATCAAAATAAAGGCAGAAATATATGACATTAAAATGACTGAGGGTGAGAGAGAGCATTTATTTCATTATTTCCTCACTGAGCTTGAACACCGAATTAATTGTGAATATCTTGATTGATAGAGCCTGCGTGGCTCAGACGGCAGCGCGTCGGCCTCTCACCGCTGGATACCTTGGTTCAAATCCCGGTTACTCCATGTGAGATTTGTGCTGGTCAAAGCGGAGGCAGGACAGGTTTTTCTCCTGGTACTCCGGTTTTCCCTGTCATCTTTCATTCCAGCAACACTCTCCATTCTCATTTCATAGCCTGTATCACTCATTAATATAAATCACTTTGGGAGTGGCGACCCCATCGTAATAACAGCCTATATCTGATTCATTCATTACATCCCTGACCCGGTCAAGGACTGGAAAACGGGTTGTAGGTTTTTCATCTTGATTGATAATTTACTTGCGTGACGGGACCTCCATTATTCATACACTGAGGTTAATTTGTTTCAATATACAACTAGTCAAGTTAGCAGCAGTGATAAGCCATTAAAAAAGAGAATAGGGCGGCGATATTTGCTTTTAGTTGTATAGCCGGTACAGCCCTACGTGCCAAGTAAATTGGAACCCCAGACAATTAGTTTGACGGTGCAGAGACGACACGCATGCTAAGTGATGCTGTACCGATCGAGATTTGCAACTGTGAATAGATTTATCTCCTTGATAGGGAACCTATAGAGGATGATGAGGCGTCTATTGTTATAGAAGTGACTGGCAAGATTCAGGACTATTACGTGTTAATGAACAGTGCAATCATAAGCCCAGAGCTAAACGAAGAATTAACGAAATAAACTTCCGAATTATTTGAGATGTATCTCGATGTTTTCGATAATAAGCCCGGAGAAATTCGACAATTAATGACAAGCAACCATACAAACGCAAATCATATCCTATACCTGAGAAATTCAGAGAAGCCAGAACTTTGAAGAGACACATAAAAACAGGCGGGATCATTCATGAATGCAATGCTCCTTACATTAATCCATTGGCTGTTGTCCGTAAACCAAATGGTAGCCTACGACTATGCTTGATGACGGTGCATTATATGAAAGACAGGTTTTAGAATAACGATCCTCCTCCTCTACTCAGAGATATGTATCAGGCGATTTCGAGAAACGAAATTCTTCACTAGTCTGGACATGCCTTCTTCATACTATCACATTCGATTGGACTATAAGAACAAATTACTCTCATTACAGTTGCCCAGTATATACCTAGAGCCATGGCTCGGGCAGAGAGGAAGGAGGCCTATTACCATGTACAATAGCGATCACAAGAATTCCGGGTGGAAAAGGAAACAGGAAACGTTTGGGTGAAGATTTTGGCCAACCCTGAGGATGAGGGAGAGATAAACCAAGGCAACGTCACACGTGTTCGTCTTCCAGGAGGTGTGGCTTGCGACGTTGCGCACTCAGAGGCCACTCCCAACTCCATTTTTTCGGGAACTGATTAAGATGTTTCTATGGTTAAACATTCTGGCTATACTAGCTTTTCCTAATCAAGGAAAACAATTAATTAACTCTAATTTAATTACGATGAAGTGTGCACGATGTAATCCCACCCCAGTATATGGCATTTAATTGTTTGATCAGCGCTAACAATAACTTCATAGGAACGGTTTTCCAAACGCCCTTGCGTCTCTGATAATCATAATTATTTAATGCCAGGTTATTTTTACTTTGGTTTTTGAGGATAACAATGATTATTATTATTATTATTATTATTATTCGTAGTAGTAGTAGTAGTAGTAGTAGTAGTAGTAGTAGTAGTAGTAGTAGTAGTAGTAGTATTTAACAGGGCCTATATTGACGAAAATAAGAGTCATTCTTTCTTACAGTAGTTGAGCGCGATGCCATTTGATAATTAAGACATAGTCGAGACAGCTAACATTTCAGCCAAACCTCGCACACAAGAATTACAAAGAAACTGAAGAATTTGACCCTCAATGAGTTGGCATACACATTACGTCTGTTGCCTTGAAGGAGGCGTGTGGTTCCTCCCTTCATTCCCCTCTCCCTTCATTGTCGATCCAGTGGGCCGTGTGGGCAGGTGGGGTAGCAAGTACCTCCCCCTCCGCGTATGTTTCGTTCATGCTAGATATCTTCGTACTTCCGTTTGCTCCAACCCCCTTACTCTTCAGATGTGTGCATGTGTTAACGCGTCCGTTTGATGTGACCAATGAGAGAAAGTGTGTAAGCAGGTATTGGTTGGTTCTGAGGGCTGTACTGATTTCTTGCCTAAAATGAATATTTCTGGCCACGAGATACTAAAGATTTCGACTGTACGTGCCTCCAATAGATTCCCGCCCAGGGCGGGCGTGGCCACATTCTCTGGATAGGAGACTAGGCACCAGGGACCCGAAGGAGAGCAGGTTGTGTCGCAGGTCGTAAGATCTCTCGCGGCATTGCTTGATAGCCGGCAAGGGCCGCGCTAGTTACACCAGTGATCCTCTGAATAACTGGACCGGCGTAGAATATGTTTAATGACTTCCGGATGATACTTGCTCCTAGCTAACATTACCTGAACTTTTTCCAGCCCACATCCTTGCATGTGCTATGTAGAACTTCCCAGATTTTACCTGTAGGCATCTTTCTATTTCTGCCTACGGGTTTTTTCTTGGCTCTTATTGCCAACCTTCAGTACTACACAATATCCTAATACCACATCTGACTTGTAGCATGTCTGACATGAGGACAGGCACGGTACTTCCTTGGTATCACTACTTTCCAACCATCTCTGCTGTTTCTTTCCATCAGAACTAACAGCATGGTGGAGGCGGTGTAGCTTGTGTTGATCACCACACGGGGGGAAGGGGGCAGGGGGAGAGGTGCGGGTTCTCCTCCCCCGAAAGGTAAAAAAAGGCAAGATACTCAGCTCTCTCAACCTCTCCCCCAAAGGTAATAAAAAATGCAAGACGCTGTAAACAACCACCTCTCAGCTGAGGTGCGCACAATATGTGAACAGCTCTTAGGCTACTTTCACACGTACCTCAGCAAATACACAACTGTGAATCTTGAGTGCTCTAGCTGTGGCTACAATCGACCACTATCAACCATAATTAAGTCACGTGGACGAAGATGGCGTCATCAAAACAGATTTATTGTATTCATCCTGTTATAGAAACAGGACCGAAAGCCAGTTTCACTTACTGTATCAGTGTTTGAGAATGTACGATGACATGATTTTTAAAAATTATGTTAGAATGACCAAATATATTTATTATTTATTTCAATTAAGATATAGTTTACAACACAACAACACACCTGTAAGGGAAAGTTTATCGCCAGAAGAACCTCTTGCTATCACAATAAGGTAAGTACAACCATTTTTTCAGTTATTTCCTTTTTTTACACTTTGGTTTACTTCGTACCGACACAGATAGGTCTTAATGGCGACGATGGGGTAGGCAAGGGCTAGGAGTGGAAAGGAAGCGACCGTGGCCTAAATTAGGGCACAGCTCTAGCATTTGCCTGGTCTGAAAATGGGAAACCACGGACAACCATCGTCAGGGCTGCATCAGGGGGTTCACACACACCAACCATCTCCAGAATGCAAGCTCACAACTAAGAGGACCAAATCGCGCAGTCACTCACTCGGTCAGTTATTTACTTATTTATTATATATTTTATTTCAGGATACAAGGATACAGAGCCTCCGTGGCTCAGGCGGCAGCGCGCCGGCCTCTCACCGCTGGATACCGTGGTTCAAATCCCGGTCACCCCATGATAAATTTGTGCTGGGCAAAGCGGAGATGGGACAGGTTTTTCTCCGGGTACTCCAGTTTTCCGTCATCTTTCATTCTAGCAACACTCTCCAGTATCATTTCATCTGTCAGTCATTAATAATTGCCCCAGAGGAGTGCGACAGGCCTCGGCAACCGGCACAATTCATATCCTCGCCGCAAGTTGGGGGCTTCATTCATCCCATCACTGACCCGGTCATTGAGTAGAAAACAGGTTGTAGGTTTTCATTTCAAGATACAATGATGAGAGAGTTCAACTCCTAGGCTAAATGGTCAGCGTTGAGGCCTTAGGTTCAGAGGATTGCGGATTCGATTCCCGGCCGGGTCTGGGATTTTAATCGTGTGTGATTCATTCTTCTTGCTCGGAGACTGGATGATTGTGTTTGTCCCAACACTCTCTTCTTCATATTCAGAGAACACACCACGCTACCAACCACCACAGAAACACGCAATAATGTTACATCACTCGACATAGAGTTGGCGTCAGGAAGGGCATTCGGACGTAAAATAGGGGTCACATTCACATGTGCTACACAGTTCGCACCCGCAACTCCACAGGTGTGGGAAAATCGGTAGAAGAAGACGAAGATGAAAGGTACAAAGTTCATTAAATATATTTTTCAAAAGGGAATCCTCTGTACCCTATGTTGAACTGATACGCCGTCATGTGTGTATTCCGTTAGACTGGCTCTTGGTGACGAAGGAGTCTGTGGAGATTCAGATTGAGTAACTGGACGGCGACATTCAGAACTGTCACCCTGCGTATGTGGATGCTATATGTACGCGGGCATCGAATGCTAACTATGTTCATAAGATGGCGTCTTAGGTACATCCATAACCATGGAAGTAATCGAAATGCGTGTCCGATTATAAGTTCGTGGTCGAGGTTGGTTATATTTCTGAATTACATTCGAAATGTTCATTTCAGGCGACTGTCTTATTGCTCTGAAGCGGTCCTCTACGCGATCCGGTGTGAAGTGAAATAAATCTTCGCAGCAAGTATTTAAGACCGGATGCCCTTTCTGACGTCAATCTCATCAGAGGAGTTAATGAGGTGAAATAAATGACGCGATATATAATAACAGGAAGGGAGAGGGTGAAAAACGATCTTGGCACATAGCCTATTCCTGTCGAATGACACCAAGGGTTCTATTCAAGGCTTAACGTCTCCATCCGACGGACGAATCACTATCAACAGCCTCACTCCATATGAGTACTACAGAGAGGTCTGGAATTGAACCCAGACTTTTGGCACGGATCCTAGTGATTCTAAATTGTGTACCACCATCTCCCCACCCAGTCACCCTACATTCTAATGTTGAAATATTATCCATCAACGGGACTCGAACCAGCTAATCACGGTGTCAGCCATGGAGGTGGTACTTATCAAGAAAAAAGTTATCTCCTTCTGAAGTACACTGCAATATTTCGCGAGCAGTATAAACGGAAGTGATTATCTAGGTGCTTTGTCCTTATCTATAGTGTGAACAGTCCAACAGCAGACAACAAACTCTGCCTTACTACGACTACTATTGAGTATGCTTGTCCTACATCAACTGTGACGCTGACAGGGTTCAAGATGTCAAAAAGCGGCACTTGGCCTTATCAGGCGAGTCGGCGCGTAAACACGAGGAGTGCCAGAGATAATCCTGGAGGAAAACGGTGACACAAACTGCATCAGTACATTCTTAAGCCCGAGACGGAACAATGTCAATTAACAATCAATCATCACTGATCTGTAGCTACCAGGTGTATGCATAAGTTTTTGCCGGTTTTTGTGTGGTAAAGCAAACGCGTAATTTCCAAGGGAAAATCATTTTTTTGTTTATTCAAAATATTGGCCATCGGCTTCTGCACACTTCGCCCATCCTTCAGGTAAGTTATGAATACCATGCCAGAAAAGCTGCTTGTCTTTTGCGGCAAACCATTCGTCGAGCCATTTTCCAACTTCCTCGAAATTGCTGAAGTGCTGCTCTCCGAGCGCGTGCCCCATTGATGCGAAGAAGTGATATACCGCTTTTCACGAGAGTTTAATTCTGATGTAAACAAATGGGCGGAGCACTTTGCCTATGCACGTGAACATAAACGTAGTTGATTGGAGAAGCAACCGTCGCACTCACTCGACTGTATGTGAGCTCGAAGAAAAATAGTACGCCGCATTAATTTTATTTTATATTAGTCTATTACATTTATAGAGTTGGCAAGAGTACGTAATCAAAATATGGTTTCCTTATATACCGCTACATATATGGTTTTGTTTTAATAAAATAATGATTAAATAACGAGAAATGGAGGCACAAGGCGTGGTGTAATACAGGAAGTCGTCTTTGTGAGGGAAAGTCCCAAGCTGTACAGCTCGGAGATAAGGTGATGCATCTTGCAGCAGGAGTCAGTGTCAGTATTCATAGTGAGAGAAATGGAGCAAGAGGTAGGACCAGCGCGTGTAGTGAACCACAAAGGAGGAAAACCGCTCAGAAGTGACCATAGGCAGTGCATTGTGAAATGCGTTCAACAAACTAAGTGAACAGACTCCAGGTTTAGTCGTTTTTTCGGAAGTTCGGGTCTTCTCACTGTTGTTGTATGTGATGCGCAGCCCTGTACGTCCGCACACGAGACTTTGACGGGGTGGAGGTCGGTACTACACGCTCAGCGAATCACAACTCTGTCTTTGGCGGAGGCGTAGACATACCATGTTTACATCAGGATTAAACTCTCGTGAAAAGTCATATAGATGGCGCCAGGTTGGGGAATACGGCGGGTGCGAAGGATCTCCCGTCCAAGCGGTTTCAATGTGTCTTTCACTAGTTTTGCTGTGTGAGACGGCGCATTGTCGTGCAACAAAATTATTTTGCCATGTCTTCTGGTCCATTCCGGTCGTCTTTCGATCAATGCGTGATTTAAATTAATCATTTGTTGGCGATAGCGTTGTGCATTAATGGTTTCGCCGGGCCTCAAGAGTTCATAATAACCAATACCGTTCTGTCCCACCAGACACAAAGCATGGGCTTCACCACATTTAAATTGTCGAAACCATGTCTCACATGTTCTAATCAATGGAACGTGTTCACCATATGTTTCTATCAGCAAACAATGACTTTCCGCCGCCTTTTCCTTTTGATTAAATAAGAAAAGCAATGCGTGCCGCAAATGTTCTTTTTCAGGCACAAACGTCGACATGATCACTGAATGATACAACACAGACAAGACGCCAGCGTTTGGCGGACTCAACATGTGTGTGTTCGTAGGTTAATGCCAGACGAACAAACTGACGTATACGCCGCGTACTGTTCGCTGGCGCCATCTCTTAGTGAAACCGTGGCAAGGCTGTCGCCAAGAGAGCAGATTCCCTATCAGATATTTACCTAGTGTTTTCTTTAAAAATTAACAGAACTTAGATATTTATATATAGACCATTTCCCTTGATAAGTTATTCCATTCTCTAATTCTTCCTATAAACGAATATTTGCCCCAATTTGTCCTCTGGAATTTCAACTTCATATTGTGAACTTTCCTACTTTTAAAAACACCACTCAAGCTTATTCCACGTCATTTCTCCAGTGACAACTCGGAACATACCGCTTAGTCAAGCAGCTCGCATCCTTACTCTCAAGTCTTTTCTGGCCAAAGTTTGCAATATATTGGTAACATTACTTACACTTTTGTCGGATATCACCGAGAACAAACCGTGCTCCTTTCCTTTGGATGGTTTCCAGTTCTCCTACCAAGTCATCGTGATACACCAGAACCATACTCTAATTTGGGTCTTACCAGAGACTTATACGCACTCGCCTTTACGTCCTTTCTACTACCCCTAAATACTCACATAAATGTATGCAAAGAAACGGAGTGAGTGGCTACAACGTTTGTGTTGCGTAGTTGTCAGCTTGAATTCGGGAGATAGTGGGTTCGAACCCCACAGTCGGCAGCCCTGAAGATGGTTTTCCGTTTCCCATTTTCACACCAGGCAAAAACTGGTGCTGTACCTTAATTAAGGTCATGGCCGTTTCCTTCCCGCTCCTAGACCTTTCCTTTCCCATGGTCGCCATAAGACCTATCTGTGTCGGTGCGACGTAAAACAAATTGTTAAAATATATATATTTTTTGCACAGTGTCGTAGTGTTTTGTGACTTTCCCTGTTCACTGAATTTCTGAAAATACGGTAGTATTTCAATTTCAACAGGCGTCAGGTGATAAAGAACGTAAATGTATCTGGCAGACAGCTGTACAGCACGTCTTCAAATACATAACCTCATTGATTTATTCCCGGTAAACATTACTGGATTGTTGGTGAGTTTATCAGATAATTTAAATCCAACAACTACAGCGTATCCACCTTAACTCCGTATTATATTAGAACTGTTTCTAAAGCACCTCTTAAAGTGTAATAGTGAAAATTGTAATTGAGGTTGTAGGCCTAACTCTTTATACATTCGGTCAAAATACGTAAATTGCAATGAACATACAGTGGCTCAAAAAAGTATTGGTCTGTCGATAGCCGTGGTGTGAACGGAACAGTATAGCACAAACCGAGCTCGATAGCTGCAGTCGCTTAAGTGCGGCCAGTATCCAGTATTCGGGAGATAGTAGGTTCGAACCCCACTGTCGGCAGCCCTAAAATGGTTTTCCGTGGTTTCCCATTTTCGCACCAGGCAAATGCTGGGGCTGTACCTTAATTAAGGCCACGGCCGCGTCCTTTCCACTCCCAGCCCTTCCCTGTCCCATCGTCGCCATAAAACCTATCTGTGTCGGCGCGACGTAAAAGCAACTAGCAAAAGTATAGTACAAATAATGGTGCATATAATGGAATTACACGTATGTAGATATGTAGGAGAGTCAAGTACATCGGTAGGTTGAAAATGGAGCCAAGGAGATTCATGCTGTTTTCAAACGGACCCGTAATACAACGGCGTGCGTCATTACACGCCAAACAAGTATTGGTCTGGTAAACAATATCATCGTAATATCGTGCTGTCTGCCGCAACTCGGGCTCATTGTGTCTGTGCTGAAACATTGGAAGGTAATATTTAGCACTGTTTCCGTGCTCAGCTAGCAATGGGAAGGAAAATGAAAGAAACAACTGAGGAAAAATGGACGATTGTAGTGCTACTATGTCAAAAAAAGGTACATCTTTCAAGGATATAAGTGAAATTATTGGAAGAGGTGTTACAACTGTTAAAAATATTGTATATAGGTACAAAAGAACAAAGACAATAGAAAACAGATCAAGAATTGGCCGCCTCTCAAAGTTATTAGTACAAGACAAACGCCAAATCGTGCGTAAAGTGTCCCAAAATCCTCAGCTAAGTGCGCCGAAGATAGCGTTACAACAAGAAGTAGGAGTGCAAGTGCCATCTGAAACCATCCGAAATGTGCTACGCGAAAGAGGATATGCGGGCAGAACAGCCCATAGAAAGCTGTAGCCTGTATCAGTAAGGCTGTTAGGAAGAAGAGACTTGCGTACGCTAAACAGCACAGAAATGACAGCTATGAGGATTGGAAGACAGTCGCTTTTATCGACGAGAATAAATTTACCTTCTTCAGGTCAGACGGACTAGTGACTGTGTGGAGGAAGACGCATTCTGAACTTGAAGAGAAGAACCTGCAGCTACTGCGAAACATAGAGGCGGTTCCCTGCTGGTCTAGGGTTAAAAGAGTGCGAATGGTGAAGGTGAATTAGCCTTTATTGAAGGGACTGTGGATTACAAAGCATACATTAACACCTCAAGACACATCTTCCATCAAGTGTACAAAAATAGGTCTACGTGTACGCAAGATAACGAATCCAAGCACACAACCCTGAACACGAAGCTATGGCTGTTATATAGTACACCGCGTTGGATGGAAACTCCACCACAGTCTCCCGACATCAACCCCATCAAGAATTTGTGGCACTATTTCGAGAAGAACGTGATAAAACACGCAATAAAAAACAAAGCTGACCTGAAAGATGCCTTACTCACCGAATGGAATAACATACCAAAGGAAACTACGGAAACCTTCGTACGATCGATGCCAAATAGGTTAACTGAGATTATAAAGAAGAAAGGAGGATTTACCAAGTACTGAAACGTTCACGAACGATCAAAAAACTGCATTATGTTAATTCAGACCAATACTTTTTTGGTGGCAGGTGAAATTGATTGTTTTAAGTTATGGTTTTTTACTTATATGGCCATGGAAGAATGGTGTTTTTCTTACAATGTACATGTTACATAAGATAATAAATAATCAAGGATTCTAGTATATGTCAATTTTTATCATCATTCCCTTCGATTACTCATCCTCACATGTAGCATATCTCGGCAGACCAATACTTTTTTGAGCCACTGTAAATAACTTTGTAAATTGAAAATGACGTGAGTTTCCGCTCTCTTTCCTTCATTATTTTCTACCACCATTTCAAACTCGGGTATCGCCGCAGTGGTCGAGTGTGACTGGGAGAACTTCGCCCAACCTTTACGGCCTGTGACGTAGCCACAACGTCACTATGGTTGAATAGCATTCGCTCATCGCCTGCCAGCCGCGCCCGCGGGACGGAATGCCCAGCGTGAGCACCTCTGCTCTACACAGTATACCATCGTCCGCAAAAAAGCATTACAGTATATGTGATTCCAGTTCTTTACTATATCATTAATGTTGTTTGTTGTTTTCAATCGTCAGCCCGAAGGCTGGATGGATTCTCAACAGCTTCACCATTAACTGTCATAGGTGGTCTAGGCATCACTGAAGACGCGTACTAGGGAAATGAGGAACCAGGGACAGTAGTTTCTCGTTGCTTTTCTCACCGAGCCAGAAGTAGCTATTACATATTAGTCTGCCACCCACTGAAATGTATGCACCAAGTGACCCTATGAGTAACATTTTCACACCATTCATACCAGGGACTGGCTGCATAAGGAAATGCATTCCTAGCATCGCTCATACCTCAGTCACTTTCATGTTGCCAAAGACAACGATAAGACTGAGACAGATCAATGAAAGTAACAAAATCGCTCTAGCCCACACCAGAAGACATAGTGCACTGTAAACACTAGGTCTTGCCAACAAAGGCATTCTATCATTTATATACATAAGAAAACATCAAGGTCCAATAATACTGCCCTGCGGGACCCCATCTTAATCGTTACAGGATCAAGTTCCTACCATTCATAAGAATAATAATTGATGTACGGTACCGTAATGATATCAGATCACCGCATCTCTCGATGTAAAATATGGAAAAATGAACCGCTGTATTCATTGCATCTTGGAGAAATTATTTGTATTCATAGAAAGAATCCCTGTAATAACGGGCCAAACGCATGGAAACAGCTTTTCATTCCAGTAAACCCAACATCAGTCGAACCCCATTATCCAGCCCGCCTGATCAGTTATTGAAAATGCATTCCTTACGTAATCTATTATACCGGTACTGAAGTTGTTCAATAGTGCACTGTGGAACTTTTCTCTCTCGACTTGGCAACGCTGTAAAGTCAAACCCTGACACCTTAACCGCCAACCCGATCACAGTCGGCCTTCTGGTGGAAATCTCCCTAAAAATTAAGTTCACGCGCGCACTCTGGAAGTAAATGACCCTCGGTTTTGTTTTCTCGTGTGTGTAAACGTCTGCTCACTGCTGTTTGTGTGCGGTGTATTGTATGGTGCGGTGTTGCCTTATTACGGGACACCGAATGTCGCGTATTTCAAGAAAAATGGACTCAAGCTTACTTCTTCGTCAATGAGCAAGGTATACCATTTTGTCTTATTTGTCAGGAACGTATAGAAGCAATGAAAGTGTATAACACTTAGGCCCGGTTTCATCAACACATGTTAGTACTTAACAAGGTGTTAAATCATTTTAACATACGATTTAAGAAAATTTGCGTTTCATCAACAAATGTTAACATTAACAAATGTTAAACTGCGTATTAAAGTTAACATCAGCTATTTCCAATGTTAAATGGCTAACATTAGCATTTAGCAACCTGTTCCAAAATGGCTGCTGTGAATCTCGCTTTCGAGGCGGAATTGCTCTATTTAGATCTTTTACAAAACAATCCTGATCGAAGAAGAGTTCAGCGACGTAATGACTCTGAAAATTTGACGGATCCGAAATGTCTTCATAGATACAGGTTATCGAAAACAGTCGTTGCTAAGGTTGTTGACGAAATTCAAGTGAGGTTAGAATATCCTACGAAGAGAAACTTACCTCTTTCTCCAATGTTGCAGGTACTGATAATATTACGAGTTTTTGCTACTGGTTATTTTCACATAATGGCCGGAGACAATGCTGGCATTTCTAAAGCCACTGTTAATAGAGTTGTTTGTCGAGTGTCTGCAGCAATAGCATCCATGAGATGGAGGTATATAACATTCCCTTCAGTAGAAGAGCGTCAGCAAATTATCCGCGACTTCTATGAAATAAGCCGTTTTTCTGGTGTATGTTCTACGTGCAATAGATTGCACACATGTAAGAATCCAATCACCTGGAGGCAATTGGGCCGAAATATATCGTAATCGAAAGGGATATTTCTCTATTAATGTTAATGTGATTAGTGAGCCTAACCTCCAAATCAGGGATATACTTGCTAGGTGGTCTGGTTCTGCACACGACAATACAATATTTAATAACTCCCATATCGGAGCACAGTTTGAAGTGGGACAATTAACGAAGTGATTTTGTTAGGTGACAGCGGATACCCGCTAAAAAAAAGTATCTGTTTACCCCATTGAAACTCTCGCGGACTTTTCCCGCGCCTCGTCCTTTTCTTTTATCGTCAAGCCATCTGTGCGCTTGCACTCAATAACATATATTTACTAGCTAATTCAATTAACAACTCTTTTTCGAAGGAGGAAAAATGAAAACTACGATTCCGTTTCACTTCACGCGCCATATTTCACAGCTGTGCTCAAACAAAAGCGCATCGGAGCGCGCTGTAAAACAGCATGTTCGTACCACTGCCTCCTCGATTCGCACCAGTTCACAATATTGAGAGAGTTAACAGTCGATTAGTTAACATTTCACAAGAAAAGTTTGATGAAACGCAAGAAACCTAACAAGATGTTAAATTTCTAACTCCGTATTAACTAACTACTTGTTAGTATATATTTAACATGTGTTGATGAAACCGGGCCTTAAAGCCATTACTTCAAATCATTCTAGTTTTGATTAGACTACTTGTAAGGGCAGCTTCGCACAGACAAAATTTAAAAAATCTGATGAAATACTTGCCTGGTCAGCAACTGCCTTAAAAAAAAAAAAAAAAAAAAAAAAAAAAAGATGATCTTAATAAAATTGCCCGTGGTAGTTTCAATATAAATAAATAAAAGCTGAACTGTGCAAGTCTTGTTTGAACAAATCAGTTTGTCTCGCTGGACAGTTGGTAGGCGAATCGATAACATGTCCGATGATATTGTATCAAACATGAAGGGCATTATCAATGCATTTGAGGTATTATCAACATGAAAGCTGCGACGTCGCGGACACAGCTCATGCGGCTGTACTGTAAGATGTGGATAAAGAATTCCATTGCACAGAAGTAATGCTTGCCTTGCAACCTATGAAAGGTAGTATTACGGGGGAAGATATCTGCCAGCAGGTGAAAAAGGCATTTGATATGTTCTAGAGAAAAATATGTGGAATATCGACTGATAGAGGTCCGTCAATGGTTGGACCAAATAAAAGAAGAGTTACTCGGCAGAGTAATTGCTATTAATAACATGGTGATTTACTTCACTGTATTCAACACCAGGAGAATCCTTGTGGCGAAACAATGAAATGTATCTACATCATGAATACAGTAGTGTCATGTTGCAAAAATGGTCTCAACCACCACAAATTTAAAGCATTTGTATATTGAGGAAGATCTCGTCTGTTGTTCAGAAATATGGCGGTTGAACAGGGGAAAGGTGCTGCAGCGCGTCTATAATCTGCTGGCACTTTTCATGGACATGAAAGACAAATCTTTGGCAGGGTTAGGCGACAAAAAATGGATGTGTGGCTTTGCGTTCCTTGTGAATATTACTCGTCACTTGAGAGATTTGAATTCAAAGTTGTAAAACAAGGTCAATTTGCGCATGAACTTTACGGACATGGGAATCCTCTCAGAGGAAATTAAATTTGTGGGGAAATCAAATTAAAATAGAAAATCCTGTGATTTTCCGACCCTGTTGCAGAGGTGACAATCATTCTGTACTTTCGCTTTCTACGAAGAATCATTGGTCGATTTCAATGAAAAATTTTGTGTCCGATTTAACGACTTCAATAAGGAGGACGTGAACTTCAGTATTCTCATCGCCATTCAGCACTGTAATACTTCTGATATTTTTTCAAACGTAACTTATTGAACTTCAGGAAGACGTTGCTTTGAAAAGGAGTATTTGAGGACACCTGCTTAAAAGATTTCTAGGTTAAATACGCACCATGCAAGAAGTACTCTAACTTATCTACTTTCAACATGAGGAGAATTGGCAGCACCTATCTACGGTATGTGAACAACTCTTCTCGTGCATGAAACTGATTAAATCCAAAGAGAGGGAGGGCAAGGATAACTGATGTCCACTTTAAAAACAGCCCCAGCGTTACCCTGATTCAGAGAATGAAAGATCAAGTTTCCCCCTAAAATGGTGTTTAAATACACTGGCGGAAAAAATATCCAAACACCATGAAATAAGGAATATAGAATACGGCAATTTTCGCAATATATCTGTCGGGGTAACATATTTAATTAATTAAAGGTACAATAGGCTACTAGAGGTTAATATCCGCACAAGAAAAGCCATCGCTAATAATGTCATGCTGGTCCATTAAAAACCGGTGTAATCGCCTGACTGTTGAATGCAGGCATGCAAACGTGTATGCATTGTGTTGTACAGGTGCCGGATGTCAGCTTGCTGGATGAAGTTCCATGCCTGTTGCACTTGGTTGGAAAAATATAGGTACGGTTAATGCCGGTTGTGGATGACGTTGCAGTTGTCGTCCAATGATGCCCGATACGTGCTCGATTGGGGTCAGATCGGGGGATCGAGCAGGCCAAGGCACAATATCGAAACTGTTTAAAGCACGTTGAGTTACAACAGCGGCATGGGGCCGTGCATCATCCTGTTGGAAAACACCCCCGGGTATGCTGTTCATGAATGGCAGCACAACAGGTTGAATCGCCAGACGGGCGTACACATCAGCAGTCGGGGTGCGTGGGATAACCACGAGAGTGCTCCCCAGACCAGAACTCCCGGTGTAGGTCCAGTGTGTCGACGCCGCAGACAGGTGGAATGCAGGCGCTAACCTGGCCTCCTCCTAATCAACACATGGCCATCACTGGCACCAAGAAAGAACTCGCTTTCATCGCAAAACACAACGGAAATCCACTCTATCCTCCGATGAGCTCTCGCTTGACACCACTGAAGTCGCAGACGGCGGTGGTTTGGGGTAAGTGGAATGCACGCGGCAAGGCATCTGGCTCGGAGCTGTCCTTCAGAGTAACCGATTTCGGGCAGTTAGTTGCGTCACTGTGGTGCCAATTGCCGCTCGAATTGCTGCTGCAGACGCAGTCCGATGCGCCACAGCCATACGCCGAATACGGCGGTCCTCCCTCTCTGGAGACATTCCTGCCAAGTCGTTCTGCCATAGAGTGGAAGGAAAATCCACCTTCACGTAGCCCTATTATACTGCCTCGTTCAATCGCAGTGAGCTGTTGATATTTGCCTCTTCGCCGTCGTCGTAAAGGCATTCTTGACCCACTCACAGTCACTCCGACCAATCTCACAGGTAACTAAGTCTCGCACTGTACAGCCCGTGATGTGCAACGTCATGGGGTCACTACTAGCGTCACGCTAATGCGACTTGCGGGAAATTTGAATCAACGTCATCTTTCAAATGCATAAACACGCCTACCAACGTTCGTTAATCTAGCATATTTCCTTCTTGGTGTTTGGATATTTTCTTCCACCAGTGCACATTTTTTCTGCTTTTCTTTAGTAAGAAAATATTTCAGTTACCATTATAACATTCTTTCGTGTAGTTGTGATGTTTTGTGCAATAAACTAATTTCTTCACGGAATGTGGCCGGTAAATTCTTGTGAAAATGTTGTACGAAGTGCATTCAAGTTCTAAGGCCTCCGATTTTTTTCTAACTAACTACTCACCCGAAAACGATGAAACTGGCGTTACTTCTCGACGTAATCACCCTGCAGACGTACACATTTTTCACAACGTCGACGCCATGATTCCATGGCAGCGGCGAAGGCTTCTTTAGGAGTATGTTTTGACCACTGCAAAATCGCTGAGGCAATAGCAGCACGGCTGGTGAATGTGCGGCCACGGAGAGTGTCTTTCATTGTTGGAAAAAGCCAAAAGTCACTAGGAGCCAGGTCAGGTGAGTAGGGAGCATGAGGGATCACTTCAAAGTTGTTTTCACGAAGAAACGTTTGCGTAACGTTAGCTCGATGTGCGGGTGCGTTGTCTTGGTGAAACAGCACACGCGCAGCCTTTCCCGGACGTTTTTGTTGCAGTGCAGGAAGGAACCTGTTCTTCAAAACATTTTCGTACGATGCACCTGTTACCGTAGTGCCCTTTGGAACGCAATGGGTAAGGATTACGCCCTTGCTGTCCCAGAACATGGACATCATCATTTTTTCAGCACTGGCGCTTACCCGAAATTTTTTTGGTGGCGGTGAATCTGTGTGCTTCCATTGAGCTGACTGGCGCTTTGTTTCTGGATTGAAAAATGGCGTCCACGTCTCATCCATTGTCACAATCGACGAAAAGAAAGTCCCATTCATGCTGTCGTTGCGCGTCAACATTGCTTGGCAACATGCCACACGGGCAGCCTTGTGGTCGTCCGTCAGCATTCGTGGCACCCACCTGGATGGCACTTTTCGCATTTTCAGGTCGTCATGCAGGATTGTGTGAACAGAACCCACGGAAATGTCAACACTGGAGGCGATCTGTTCAACAGTGATTCGGCGATCCCCCAAAACAATTCTCTCCACTTTCTCGATCATGTCGTCAGACCGGCTTGTGCGAGCCCGAGGTTGTTTCGGCTTGTTGTCACACGATGTTCTGCCTTCATTAAACTGTCGCACCCACGAACGCACCTTCGACACATCCATAACTCCATCACCACATGTCTCCTTCAACTGTCGATGAATTTCAATTGGTGTCACACCACGCAAATTCAAAAAACGAATGATTGCACGCTGTTCACGTAAGGAAAACGTCGCCATTTTAAGTATCTAAAACAGTTCTCATTCTCGCGGCTGGCGCTAAAAATCCATCTGTCGTATAGTGCTGCCATCTCTGTGACGTTTTGACAACGAACGCGGGCTCCTTTTAAAACAATGCACATGTTTCTATTTCTTTCCAGTCTGGAGAAAAAAAATCGGAGGCCTTAGAACTTGAATGCACATCGTATATTGTCACGACGACCCGAGATTCTAGTAAGTCGTCTGTCATTGTTCCAGCTAGCACGTGGCTGACGAACAGTAAACGGTCCACTGAGGCTGACTGTGGATGTAAGCTAGTATTCGGCAGATGGTGGGTTCGAAGGAGTCCTGAAGAAGGTTTTCCGTGGTTTCGCATTTTCACATTAGGCAAATGCTGTACCTTAATTAAGACTGCTTGCATTCCAGCGAATCGTATGCCATCGTCGGCGAAAACCTACCTGAGTTTAGTGAGACTTTGGAATCGTTAGTCATATATTTTTTGATGTACGCTATTACAGTCGATGACTTATGGAAGATGTCCCGAAAAACACTATGTTTAATAACGTAGCCTTTGATGAATGTTTTACTCTGTAATACACCAATCACCACTGCCCAACTGTTGGGTGACAATTTTTTAATCTACTTAAATACAGTACATGCCTTACGCTTGGGCGTTAATATTGTAACTTAACATTTAAAAATGCACTTGCTCCACTATTAAGTATCTTTTTAACTTTAAAAATTATATTAATAATAATATTAACTATCGTACCATAACTGAATGTATTTATCGCCTGGCGACTTCCAATCAAATACTGGCCCCCATTTACCTACATTTTCGTCAAATTATATATTATTATTACTATTGTTACGAATAAAACAACGCCTGTTTCATCACTCTAATTTATTTCAGGATGAGCCAATACATGCTCGCACACAATTCTAATCAACCATGAATGGCCACAGTTACAAACTGTTGTCCATTTACACGTCTCTCTTCCTTACGGCACAGCAGGCGGTCCGGTCCGTTGCTATTACCTGGGGACGGCTAATGCCTACTTTCACTTCCCCAAGTCCAGTCGCTGCATACAGCAGCTGTGTGTAGACCGCTGGATTTGAACTCAGAGCTTCGTGCTACACAACACACGATGACTATCCCTTGGTTCGATTCCAGAGACAGTCCAGTAATTCACACAGTCAAATGCCGTGAACAACTAAACAGCAACAGGAGGATGATACAACAGCGAATAATAACACAGGTCCATTTAGCCTCACACTCAGATAGCGGCTTCCCTCGCTCACTCACGGCGATCCTCAGTCTACATTTGGTACACACAGTACTCTCAAGTAGTATTGTACACAGTCTTCCGTCTCGTCGTCTTCAATCCGGCTACTCGCGGGACACTCCGGCGCAGCAACAACCTCTGTGGGACACTAGCAACAGTCAAAACCTCTGTCGCCCTCAGCCCAGCCAACGAACCCCAACAGACCGACTCCACCACAGAGTCCAACAATGACTCCGAGTCCAGCACCATCACTGACTCACTGTCCGCGGCTAGCCTCCCTTTTTACAGCTCGGGTGATGTGAACCAGAATATTCGCGATACCGCTAGAGGCGGAACATTCTCGTTGAATCTCCCAGAAACTCACGGGTAAGCCAGCTGACGGGAGCAATACACGGAAAGGCCGGCCATGCCCTCCAGGCCGGCTGGGAGCTCCCCGGTCAGCTGACTTACCAGTCCCTTCCAAGAGGTACCAAAAGGGGATACGACAGGCCCGGCACGAAATATTATTATTATTATTATTATTATTATTATTATTATTATTACTATTATTATTATTATTTTAATGTATGTATTCGCTCATTTTAAATGTTATTTCATTGGAAGTCGCCAAGTGGTAAGTACATTCAGTTATGGTACGAGAATTAATATTTTTTTAAATGTTAAAATTGATACTTATAGTGGAGCAAGCACGTTTCTTAAAATGTCAAGTTATAATTAACCCCAAGCGTGAGGCAAATATTTAAGTAGATTACAATAATTGTCATCAGTGGCGTCTGGTGCAGAAAATCAGTTGTGCACTGTAACCCCATCCCCCCCTCTAAAAATAAAAAAAATATTTAGAAACTTATGCGGTTTTTAACAGGCTCTCCACTGAGTTTTCCATACTGAGGAAACACGCAAACAACCCCAACACATATACACATTCCTCATACAGAAGTAATTAAACACACAATAACACCTGCAATGACAAAACATTCACGAACTCAGAAACACTTGGCGTGAGCGCGCAAAAATAGATCTTCTCAATGTTACCAATATCATTGAAATAAAACCAGCAACGTCGTATGCAAAATTATATGTTGTGTTGTTATAGTGAACTTTATAAACCAGACATTTTTAATTAAAGGAAATCACAATATCATGTCCTTATTTTGACGACATAAAAAGTACAATTTTTATACTTCATCGATTTACAAATATGGCTATGGAATAGGCAAGTTGAGAGTATTAAAAGACCTGGCGGGAACAGCTGATGGATTCCTCTAAAATATTGTGTTTTACCGTTTACTTTGAGCGATCCCCTATTAAATACTACGGCTAAGTCAAGAGGCTGCCCGTTCTCATTTCGGTCGAAACGCAAGTGTAACCAGTGCCGCCTCTCTGTGGTCGAACGAAGAATCACTGTGAATCGATGTCTTGGCTGTTGTTTCCACCGCACATCGGAAAAGTTGGGGACGCTTGCGCAAAAGGCAGAGTTCCTGCTTTCTGACAAAAAGCTTAGAAATTCTCGCTGAGCTGTGATCTTTTTTTTTTTTTTTTTGTTAAGGGCTTTACGTCGCACCGACACAGATAGGTCTTATGGCGACGATGGGAAAGGAAAGGCCTAGGAGTTGGAAGGAAGCAGCCGTGGCCTTAATTAAGGTACAGCCCCAGCATTTGCCTGGTGTGAAAATGGGAAACCACGGAAAACCATCTTCAGGGCTGCCGATAGTGGGATTCGAACCTACTATCTCCCGGATGCAAGCTTACAGCCGCGCGCCTCTACGCGAACGGCCAACTCGCCCGGTGAGAGCTGTGATCTGCACAGCACCTGGCGTGGAGCGCACAACTACACTCATGCTCAGAAATTAAGGATAATGCTGATACATGGTGAAACAACTCTATGGCGGGCGGTTTGCGGTTTTAAATCACCTCGGGGTATGACCATGTGGTGAAATCGACCTGCGCTTGTCGCACGGTGGCGGTGGCAGCAGTCCAAATACGCAGAGGTGTGTTGGTGCATGTCAGAGTACGGTGCAGCGACTAAGTGTGCAGATGTTTTCAGACGTGCTAATGGTGACTGTGTGGTGAAAATGGCTCAAAGAACACATATTGATGACGTTATGAGGGATAGAATAATAGGACACTGGAGGCTGGTCAAACACAGCAGGTCGTAGCACGGGCCCTCCGTGTTCCACAAAATGTGATCTCAAGATTATGGCAACGATTCCAGCAGACAGGAAACGTCTCCAGGCGCTACAGTACGGGCCATCCGCAGTGTACAACACCACGAGAAGACCGATATCTCACCATCAGTGCCCGCAGACGGCCACGGAGTACTGCAGGTAGCCTTGCTCGGGACCTTGCCACAGCCACTGGAACACTTGTCTCCAGACACCCAGTCTACAGACGACTGAACAGACATGGTTTATTCGCCCGGAGACCTGCAAGGTGCATTCCACTCACCCCTGTTCACAAGAGAGCCCGTCAAGCCTGGTGTCAAGAACACAGTACATCGTCATTGGAACAGTAGTCCCAGGTTATGTTCACGGACGAGTCCAGGTATAGTCTGAACAGTGATTCTCGCCGGGTTCTCATCTGGCGTGAACCAGGAACCAGATACAAACCCCGTAATATCCTTGAAATGGACCTGTATGGAGGTAGTGGTTTGATGGTGTGCGGTGGGATTATGATTGGTGCACGTACACCCCTGCATGTCTTTGACAGAGGACCTGTAACAGGTCAGGTGTATCGGGACGTCATTTTGCACCAGTATGTCCGCCTTTTCAGGGGTGCAGTGGGTCCCACCTTCCTCCTGATGGATGATAACGCACGGCCCCACCGAACTGCCATCGTGGAGGCGTACCGTGAAACAGAAGATATCAGGCGAATGGAGTGGCCTGCCTGTTCTCCAGACCTAAACCCCATCGAGCACGTCTGGAATGCTCTCGGCCGACGTATCGCTGCACGTCTTCAAACCACTAGGACACTTCAAGAGTTCCGACGGTCACTGGTGCAAGAATGGGAGGCTATACCCCAGCAGCTGCTCGACCACCTAATCCAGAGTATGCCAACCCGTTGTGCGGCCTGTGTACGTGTGCATGGTGATCATATCCCATACTGATGTCGGGGTTCATGCGCAGGAAACAGTGGCGTTTTGTAGCACATGTGTTTTGGGACGGTTTCCTCAACTTGTCACCAATACCGTGGACTTAGAGATATTTTTTCCGTTTGCGTTCACTATGTGCTTATGCCATTCGAGCTAGTTTTGTGTAGTGTCACGTTGTGTGGCACCACAATCTGTAATTATCCTTAATTTATGAGCATGAGTGTAGTTACATGTTTGTGAAGGGAGTTGAATGATTTCCTATTCTTTAGCTGGCGTCTTTTTCAATGCACTGTATTCGATTGTAGATAATATTATGAGAGTAACTTATTTTTCAAATAGACAATGTGCTGCAACACTTCAGCACATAAGGTACGGCCGCCCCTGATTGTCATCCAACAGTGAGGCAATGGTGATTGGTATTACTACTTCTTCCCTTAACGGGTCAGTGGTACATATGGCAGGAAGTTACCACAAACATTGTGTTTCATAACAGACAACGAGCACTCTTCACTATCGAACACCCGCTAATTGGAGGTACATCCCGCGTAACAGTTATATAACAAAGCTTACAGCGTTCCGAAATACCAGCATCAAATTTCAAGTGACTCTCTCTTTATCACCAAAGAGTTCTCCACTGCATTCTGCAGAAGAGCTAAATGGTTATTGTTTTAAAGACATGATAACCATTCCCGATAAGAGGGGCGTTAGGCGAGGTTCTACGGTGACTTTCCCAGGACATATCCTACACTTCAATTGTCTGTGCAGAATCCGGGAGAAATTCTCAATAATTCCAAAATGCCGTACAATTTGAAACATTAGATCCAAATTACTGTCAACTTGATTCCTATCGTATTTGTTTCAAGTCTTCTTAAAGAAATCAGGCGTTTACAAATCCTGCCGTAAGATGAAATAACATTCGTAGGCTATTTTTGTCGAAACGCTCTGAGCTATTCGCAAGATCTTGGAAAACAGTTCGTATCATGTAGTAAACTCGGTCAATGGAAGTTCATTATTTACCGAGCAAGTTGGCCGTACTGTTAGGGGCGCGCAGCTGTGAGCTTGCATTCCGGGGATAATGGGTTCGTACCCCACTGTCGACAGCCCTGAAGATGCTTTTCCGTAATATCCAATTTCACACCAGGCAAATGCTGAGGCTGTACTTTAATTAAGGCCCAGGCCGTTTTCTTCCCACTCCTAGCCCCTTCCTATCCCATCGTCGCCATAAGACCTATCTCTGTCAATGCGACGCAAAGCAAAAACCATTTCATTCTGTTTAGCTTTGCTTGGTGTGTCAGGAGGTCATGTGGTTGTCCGCGAATCTGGAAACATTGAAGAAAATGTAGTTGACAATTTGGCAAAACTTTGGCAAATAAAAACAAATCATTCAAGTGTTGGAAATTAAGAGAAAAACTGACTGCTTCGTTTGTCCAACGAAAAAAAACCCATATGCACAGCCATTAACGGTAAATTATTGAAAAGTGTGTCATTTTTGTGAATACGTAGCCCCGATTAGTCTACAGGTAGGCTGTATTGCTTGTAACATTCAACAATTTTTGTAGTAAATTCCCAATTTCAAATATACTGTAAGATTCCATACCTTGAACTGTACCTGTATGTTATGCGTTTGCCAAACCGTATTGTTGAGTACATCATGCAGTATTATACGCTGTAGTTTTAAATCAAACGTTTGAAATCAGTAGAATAGTGTTCTTTCAACTTATTTTAGTATCCTACATTTTTCTTGAATGTCCTACATTTTGAAGCCGCCTGTACTTTTTCTGGAAATGACATCGCGTCACCATGGTTCTAGGTCAAAAAGTGTAAAAAGAACCAAACATTGTTTCCGGTTTAAAAAAATGTATACACTGTTCTATTTTAATGAGCTGAGTTATCTTTATTTTGTTGATACTGTATCTCTATTAGTTTTGACGCTGTGTCCTTTTGAACCTGATGCTGTAAGATGAGCGCGGTATTTAAACACCCTAGTTGTACAGGTTTCACGTTACGCCTTATTTCCGAACACTTATCGTACAAAAGGTGCACTTTTCCAGGAAATGTCAGTTCCTGTAACGTTAATTTTTCAGCATGAGTAGTAGGATAAGACATTTCCACTAACAGAAAGGATTCTTACAAACTTAACCATAAATGTACTTTTTATAAACATTATATTTGTTCAGAAATAAACCAACACGAACTTGACCACAAGGAAGACTTCGAAAGAGGTGGATGGATGCAGTAGAGGAGCGGAAGACGAAAGAAGAACATATTGGTGGAGAGAACTGGAGACGGAAACTGATGAAGAATATATTTATTGAGAAAAAGAAATGTCAATACATCAGATTACTCTCCACACGCTGAGGACATAGCAACCAAACACTGACATCAGTGACATGGGTGGTTTCACTGATGATGCACCGTAAGTCATTTTTGCAACTCTTCAGGGGGAAAAAAATATCAAAGAAAGAAATTATCATGACAGAACTTTACATGTTAAACATTTAAGCATCAATTTCTCCTTTACCATATGTGGTCGAGATTTCCTGGAAATCAATTGTAGGGTCCAGAGATAAAATGATCAGCGCCAGGGGCGCCCACTCCGGGGGTGCTATGGTACTCGAGCACCCACAAAGAGAATTGTGGGGCTGCCCAGCAACCCCCACAAACAGGGAAAAAAAGATTTAAAAAGAGAAGAAAATAAATAAAAGAGGGAGAATTTTTCATCATAGTCCTTAAAGGTATTTTCGTCCCTACATTACCAACGGAAGGGGGGTGTGAGGTGGCCGGGGAGCCCACTAAGAAACGTTTGTTTATTTAATTCTCAATCACAAGTGAGGATCTGAATCATCCAAAACTTCATTCCAGATTCCAGAGGTGGTTAAGTTTGCTAAAGATAGCTGTGACTATACCGTACATCAGAACGTTCCTTTCCGCCTTGAGAAGATTTATACCTTACCTGCGCAACACCATGACGCAAAGACAATTGAAGGACTATCCATCATCAACAAACGAAAAATGAAATGAACATCGAAACTGTGCCGAACCTTTCCATCAAACGATCGACTGTTCGTAGGAACTCTCTATGTATGAGTGAGAATTAGAAATTCCACAAAAATTTTAAATTTTGTACTAAAGACTTAAATGAACTGAACCATGCAGCACACTTTCTGCGATGAAAAGGCGTTGACGATGTCAATGATATCCATGGACGACACATTCGGTGCTGAGGAGGATGAGTTCAGAGTCTGTCTTGCGTGACTTCCAGGTTCTCTTTTGTTTCGAATGAGCCTACTATGGACCAGGCTTGTTCCATTGTTGGGCTTTGATCTTTGCCCAGTATTGTCGCATGTTCTGCCGGTGTAACTCCTTTCTTTCCTCTGTCTAGAGGGTACCTTTCTTCTGTTTTTTTCTTTTCGGAAATACATGGACTAATAACTTCCGGAGGTGCAAATGGCCCTGAGGTTCACTCAGCCTACACCAAAAATGACTAACAAGTTTATTCCTAGGGGCAAAGGCCGCCGGGAGTAGAGTTAACCACTCCACCCCACCAAGTGCCGAGGTTAGGGATAGTGGAAGCCTTTACCTTCCACCCCTCCAGGAACCTTCATGCCCTGTACGGAGATGACATTTGGACTAATAATAAACGCCAAACTTGAGGCAATTTGCTATTCTAACTCGGTTGGGATCATTCTACGAGAAAACTAGACTGTTACGCTTTATAACTTAAGATTTTATACACAAAATTTGTAATGCTTTTAGCTTCCGTCCTTTTCATTCACATATATTCAAAAATTTAAAATCTCTTATTTTTTCATGATTAAAACACACCTTTTATGTGGATTTTATGCCAACTGTATGTGGATTTATGCGGTCTTTTGTTTGTACTCATTAATTACTGTTGAAAAAGCGGATAATAAAACAATAGTTAATGTTTTCTATCATTTATTGCGCATTCAAAAACACCTAAAACAGCATTTTCATGAAGGTTATATTTCGATATTTTCCGGAGTCTTCCCTTGTTTGGACTGTGAGTTTTTGAAATTTGCTTTACGTCGCACCGACACAGATAGGTTTTATGGCAACGATGGGATAGGAAAGGGCTAGGAGTGCGAGGGAAGCGGCTGTGGCCAAATTTACCTGGGGTATAAATGGGAAACCACGGAAACCCCTCTCGAGGGCTGTTCGTACCCACTATCTCCCGCGCGGCCACTTGCTCGGTTGGACTGTGAGTTAGAGTTCCCCCGCCCCCCAGCTCGCACTAGTTTTCAAAACCTGGCGCCCTTGGCCAGAGCATTAGGTAGTCCGTTTCATCGCCTTTCGGGATCCTTGCCTTCTTTTTGCTGATACCTTCACCCTTTGAAGAGTCGGACCTCTTTCGTTTTTCCTTTCTGATTAGTGATAAAAGAGGATAGTTGTTCAGCTGTAGTGCCTATTTCCTCTTAAAGCAATACTCACCACCAACACCACTACTACTAAATATATATACATGACAATACTACAGTATTCTAGAAGGGTGTATTTGGTCGATTTTATCCTTTTTGAAATTGAAAAATTAGGAACAAATCGGATTTAGTTCTTTTTAACAAATACAATGCATTACAAACTTAATATGTAGAAAGTTTATTTTTATGACAAACGAAGACACTGTTATATTTGTCATTAATGCATGTTACTGTATTGTCAATGTAAGATCGACAACAAGGGGCATAGGCTACAACATGGAAGGGAATAAAAGTATAGTTCTCTTTAACATTGAAAGTTAAATTCAGCTGCCAATTTTTGCCAATGAAAAAAGGGCAGACTTGATTCCTTGTAACATGGCCCTGTGCTTTGATCTCCATGAAATGAGTATCAAAAAACAGTCAGGCTATGGAGGTGATCCGGACGCGTTGGCAGGTACTGTATTGTGTGCTGCATCGAAGACTCAAGTTTAAGGTCAGATAAGAATGAAAAGAAAAGAAAAAGTAATAATATAGTAAGATAAGGAGATCAAGTGAAAGACGCGTTATCGTGAAATATGCCAGTTGATGAGTACGTATCTTATATAACAGAGAGAACGTGCGAAAAGAAGACTCACGTGAGCAAATTTGTAGCGGCGGCAAGAGAAAAAAAAAGCAATGTAACGACCATATAACTTCTGGAATAACCCTTCTTATGAACACGTGAATAACATCGTTCAGCATTTAAGACATCACGAAGAATATTTCTTCATCACAATCTTGGATGAAATCCACAAGTATGTACAACAGAAGATAGGAAGAAACACAGTAAAGGCTCTAATGTTTGCAGATGATACACAGTAGGTAAACAAGTAAAGATAGGGAGAGAAAATTAAATGGAAGTACAAGAACAAGTCAGTGTATGAAATCAGGTGATGCAAGTGTTCGGAATGATAATAAACGTAGAAGAGTAAAAAAGTAGTGATGAAAAGAGGTAGGAAGGAAGGAAAGAAGGACGAAGGTAACAGTATATGGAAAACTAAAAGAAGTTGTGAAAAGTTTTCAAATATTTGGGAAGGGTAATCACAGAAGATGGAAAGGCAAATGAAGAGATTGGAAAGACAATATTACAAGCAAATGGATTTTACTAGAGTGTGAAGGGATTACTGTGAGTCCACGAAGTTCTCAGGAAATGGAAATATGTTCTGTATTCCACCTATTGTGAACCGATATTGATATATGCAGAAGGAACATGGAGAATCCGGAATTCTGCAGGTGTCTGATGTCCAATCAACTGTTTCCATAATCCTTTCTTATATTATTTCAAGGAAGCTGAACATTTATCGAGCACCTACCTTAGTAAATTATTCTAATATCTAACTCCTCTTCATATAAAATAATATTTGCCGGAATTTTCCCTCTTGAATTTCAACTTTATCTTCATATTATACTTTCTAATTTTAATAACTCGACTCAGGCTTATTCGTATACTAATATCATTCCACGCCATCTCCCCACTGATAGCTCGGAACATACAGCATCGCCGAGCTGTTCGTCACTATCTTATCAAGTCTTCCCAGTCCAAATTTTTCGTAACACTAACGAAAATCACCAAGAACAAATCATGGTGCTCTCCTCTGGATCCCTTCCAGTTCACGTATCGAGTAATCTGATTAGAGTCCCATACACTGGAATCATAACCACTCTACCACTCCACCCCACCAAGTGCCACCAAGTGCGTAACTCAATTGGGGTATTACCAGAGACTTAGATACCCTCTCCTTTACTAAAACAACAAAATACCCTCAAAACCACATGAAGAGGTCTGTAGCCTTTATTCGCAACCTCGTTACAGGGTAAACTGTTACTAACATTATCACCTACAGTGATCCCCATGAAGTATTTTTACTCCATCAGTGCAGCAATTAAAACTGAGAGTAATAATAATCTATATACTTCAAACACTAGTCTGATTGTTATCGCGAGTTTGAGACAACGGCTGAATCGACTGATGCCGTAAAACATTCTGACGAAAGCTCTTGGCCTGGAGATTTGCAGAATGTCTTTCAAAGCATAAAAATTTCTTACCGTATATTTTTAAATTATTTAAGAAAATGTAGCATTTTGATTCGCTAAGCCGCTCGCCGGTATTTCAAGGCTACCTGAACTCTGGGAGCGCTGAGACATACGACGAGAGAGGGGAGGTGGAAGGGGCAAGCACTCATGTGCATTCGAACGTATTCCTGCTCAGCTGTTCCAGTATTCAGCGCAATGTTTATCGTATTCACAAAGGCGCACACACGAGATGCTGTCAATTGTGTTCACTGTTTTATTTACAAATTATACACACATTAACAGTTGCACATCAAATGAACCACGACCTTCAGCTCAATCGACTGCCACATTAGCATGCCAACCATGTAGGGAACACTACCAACATAACATAACCACTTCAACTGCAAAACCACAATATGAGTTCACATACTTAACTCGACTAACGACTCTCACCAACAATCGACTACAGTCTGTTTAGTCGTTAGTCGAGTTAAGTATGTGAACTCATATTGTGGTTTTGCCGTTGAAGTGGTTATGTTGTGTTGGTAGTGTTCCGTGCTTGGTTGATATGCTAATGTGGCAGTCGATCTGTCACAAAGGAACATTCCCCTTCAGTTTATTTTTCATATTATTGTCAAGTTAAGATGACTCTTGGCCCAGAAAACGTTGTAAGAGCAGTCGCGTTGGTGCATGGCGGACGCAGCATTCGTTATGCAGCTAATGCTATCGGTATATCATATGGAAGCGTCCAGCGTACCGTAAGACGATTTCGTGAACTCGGTACCTACCACCTGGATCAAGCCGTCGCACAGTGGGGCCGTTGCAAGGAAAAGCTGGCAAAAAATTCCAAAAATCAAATCTCGGAATTCTTAGTGAAACGTTCCCTTTCCATAAAATTGAAGACCGCGTGCATCGTAAGGAAATGACACAACAAGTACTGTAGTCCTTGCTGCGGAAGTCACGTCACCTCCACTAGACTCATTGAGTAGTTGATAAGCGGAAAGAGTGCTGTGTTTTCAAGTCGTTTACATTCGTTCTGTGTTCACCTAAAAGAAATAATAAACACAATGGAATCGTCACCTGGAGGTATGCACTTTAATATTACATTATGTTTAAGTTGATTATTTACGGAATAGACATATACATAAGAGTTTTGTCTGTACATTGCTCAAAATTTGAAAAGGATGGTATATCTGTACCAGTCATGTCCATAGTAACAAGGAAATGCACTTTTTAATTTTCCGTAATTTCTGTCTGTCTGTCTGTCTGTCTGTCTGTCTGTCTGTCTGTCTGTATGTATGTATGTATGTATGTATGTATGTATGTATGTATGTATGTATGTATGTATGTACACGCATCACGAGAAAACCACTGAAGAGAATTTAATGAAAATCTGTATGTAAAGTCCGGGAATAAGTCGCTACAATCTAGGCCATAAATAATTTTCTTCACTCTGAAAGAAATGGTAGTTTAGGGGAAGTCTTAAAATTTAATTCGCAAATATTTGTTATTAGTGGTCCTATCTTAATTAAAATAGGTATGCAAAGTCGGCAAATAAGTCGCTACAATCTACGCCATAAACAATCTTATTCACGGTGAGAAAAAAGGTAGTTTAGGGGAAGGCCCAAAATTTAATTCTCGAACATTAGTGTTATTAGTGGTCTTATTGACAATTACTATATAAATAAAGTTACATGGTATTAAATTTCCGATCATGTATGTCTTATACTTTTTTTTTTTTTTTTTTTTTTTTTTTTTTTGCTAGTTGCTTTACGTCGCACCGACACAGATAGGTCTTATGGCGACGATGGGACAGGGAAGGGCTGGGAGTGAGAAGGAAGCGGCCGTGGCCTTAATTAAGGTACAGCCCCAGCATTTGCCTGGTGTGAGAATGGGAAACCACGGAAAACCATCTTCAGGGCTGCCGACAGTGGGGTTCGAACCTACTATCTCCCGAATACTGGCCGCACTTAAGCGACTGCAGCTATCGAGCTCGGTCTTACACATTTTGACCGTACCGGCTATGATAACGGAGATATTCATGAATATGGATTTTTGTTGCTAAGATCATATCAGCGCCGTCACCAGAAAATGGGTAAACAGAATTTTAATGAAAATCGGTATGTAAAGTTGGAGAATAAGGAACGACAGTGTACGCTATAATTAATTGTATAAGACGGCCTTATATTACAGAGTCGAAAGAAAATTGAATGTGAAGGCCTACAATACAGAAAATTCATAACATTGATCAACAATAATATTGCACTGACCATTGTTTGTTGTGATTTGCTTTGTGTCTCTGTTGCCATTCATCTCCGATAGATGGGATTACTGCTGTATACCGAGTTTTTTTTAATTTGCTCTACGTCGCGCCGACACAGATAGGACTCATGGCGACGATGGGATACGAAAGGGCTAGGAATGGGAAGGAAGCAGCCCCTACGTTAATTACGTTACAGCCCCAGCATTTTCCTGGTGTGAAAATTGGAGACCACGGAAAACCATCTTCAGGGCTGTCGACAGTGGAGTTCGAACCCACTACCTCCCGGATCCATGCTCACAGCTATGCGCCCCTAACCGCACAGCCAACTCGCCCGGTCGCACCGAGTATAACAGCCTGCCTGAAAATTGGCGGGAAGTAGCTGGGGAGTTAGATAAATTTCGGATACTACTGATACGTAACAAACTGGTTCATCATAGAATTCGAGCTATTCAATTCCTACTCTGAGGCACTAATTGGAATGAGCAGTGTGCATATTTAACGGAATAATGGCAGAGAAGTGTTCACGGCTGTCTGCGGTCTGGTCATTGCAGCACTGGGACTTTGGACTGTTAGATCGGCGCCGTAATACTGTTCGTTACAGGTGAGAAAATGTGCGGTTTATTAATTTGATCGAGTATTTTATATAACATTGCTTTTAATCACTACATTCCTTCTGACGACTTCAGGTAGGAAAACCACAAAGACAGTCTTTCTGAGAATCCCGTAGCGAAGCACGGGTACATCAGCTAGTAATTAAATGTACAAGTCATGCGTTTCGTTAGGATTAAGATATAGTTCATAGTTATATTACTATGATTTCAGTATGGTTACGGGCACGTCCGGACTATAATTTCAACTGTTTCTGCTACTCAGGAGAGTCATATTATAGGAACATCAAAAAAAAAGGTTGCTAATAGTTGCCAATCTCGGCTGTAGAATACATTCTTTAAGACCTGTAGCGACCATTTATTTGTATCATATTTAGGTAACTGCATTAGGTTCTCATACTTTCCATCAGGATCTGGCTGTACTGATGTTCTCATAACAAGGAGGACCCTGTGATGTAATAAGGCATTCAGGGAAGAAAAACGTGGAGGAAAAATTGTGTATCTTGAAGGAATAGCCTATGTGAAAAAACGCACCGAATACTCGGAAAATCTAACCTCAGATTTAAACAAGAGGCTGTTCTATCCTATCTCCAATTGCAAGAAGAAGTGGCAAGCAGCCAGGAGAAATGAAAAGTCTATATATTTAAAAAACTGATTAAAATTAAAGTCAGTCAGTACGGCCATTCTATCCGGTCGATTTCCTTCATTTTTTTACTGAAAGTTATGCATGCACAGATTTGTCATCAGGCACTATTAATCACTTAACTTTCGCCTTCCTCAAATTATTTGATTTTTCAATTTTTTGTCTCTTTGAAGCTATCATATCTGTGGCTCTAATTGAGGTACGGAGTTCGTTTTGACCTAAGAACACTCAGTGGATCAAGATCTTTCATTTCAGCTCTTAACTATTCAAATTGGTTGATTCTGAGGAAAGTTATGAGTGCACATTCAATTTGACGCCCCATTTCTTCAACATTTTTTTTCTCATTCAAGCAATTAAATCTTTTGTTCTAATTGAGGTACGCAGTTCGTTTTGGTCTAAAAACACTCAGTGGATCAAGCGCTTTATTTTGAGGTAATAACTACTTACATTGGTAGATTCTGAGAAAAATTATGAGTACATTTGTCACCATGACGAAGATCTCTCAAGGACTTTTCAACAATTCAGCGCGTAGTGTTTTTCCAAGGAACGTTTAATTCAATTTCTTTGTGTGATGTATTTTCAAGTGTTTTGTTGACATAATGTTACATTCTATTACCACAGCAGAGCATGTTCTTTATTTCATTAACTCGAAACTTTGCAAATACGTCCGTGAGGATAGTAACGAACAACACCATAATTTGTACATTGCGGGCGGAGCCAGCGGGAAACTGATAGTTGTTTCTTAAAAATAATAGGCAATGGCTGGAAATGTCCATCACATTTCCAAATTACTCGGCTGCAGGTAGAAAGAATATTGGTCGAACAATAAGGCAATTCCATGACATCACTGAAAGATCAAGGCGTCAGAAAACTCAACATCTGCGGCTCCAACACTCTCCTGAAGAACTTTCAAATGCTGCCCAAATGAGTTTTCGTTCTTCTGGTAATTTAGAAGCTTCAAAAGTTATTAAAGGTGTTACAACGACCTCACCAACACGAGCGTCAAAATACAGGATTGCATACAAGCAGTTAAATATGTATACTGCCCGAGAACTACCAGCAACCGAAGCTTCTCTGTTCGTTGCCGCTGATATGACAAGAGAACAGTATAATAAAATTAGGAAAAACTTTGTATCGATTTCCTTCTCATAAGAAAATCCAGTTAGCCGGAAAGGAATGTTATCCCGAAAAAGAAGCTATTATTATTACCGAAACTTCTGCCGAAATACAATTGCAAATACTCCTCAATCACACATCTTCACGAATTATGAAAGCACATGAAGATGTTTTATTAAATCGAGGACTAGAGAAAGTGAATAAATTGTGTTTGATTAGTAAATGGGGATTTGATGGGTCCAATCAATCTGAGTACAAGCAAAGGTTTACCACAAATCCCGAAGCAACTGATGCGAATATATTCATTTCATCTGTAGTGCCCTTGCGGCTGATTGTGGCTGCAGAAACGTCCGAGACCAACGAGAAAATCATAATTTGGCCTAATAGAAGGTGTTCATCTACTAGATTTTGTAGGCCTATCAAATTTCAGTTTGCGCACGAAACTGCTGATCTTTCCAAGTCTGAAAAAACTCACATAGAAAAGCAAATTAAGGACTTACAATCAACGAAACACACGTTCATTGACACAGTTATAGAAGTAACTCACAAACTACTCCTCACAATGGTGAACGGGAAAGTGTGCAACGCTCTGACAGAAACAACGTCTACACAACGTTGCTATATTTGTGGTCTTTCTTCGAAGAAATTTAATGATATCACGAAAGTTAAAAATGGTGAAGTAAGTCCTAACTAACAATTTCGGATTTGAGTTATCAGTGCTTTACACACGGTTAAGGTTTTTAGAATGCATTGTACCAACACCTCCAATAATAATCGTATGGCCTCAGCTACAGTTAACATTTCAATTTGACGCCATCTGGCTGTCTGCTCGTCAATGTCGACGTTCTGTTTTACTCTAGGCCCACTAGATGACAGACCGAGTAAACCGAAACTCTCTTGGGCGTCTCTGGCAGAGATTTAATGAATTTTGTCGGGTAAACACCAAGTGTGTCACCAGAGATCTTTCACATGCCGATATCATACGACATAGAGTGTCGAATGGACTTTTTTCCGCCCTTCAAAAATCCAACTATCTCTGCCGGGTTTGAACCCGCCATCTTGGGATCCGGAGGCCGACACTCTACCACTGATCCACAGAGGCAGCTACCTCCAAGATAATAAGGCCTAACAACAGCGTGGTGACGTCCCGCTAAGGAGGCGATGACAATGCAGAGAAACGCGGAGCATGGTCAAACACAGATATGATTTTAATATTTATTGCCAATGGAACAATTTATTTACTAACAAATAGCGTTTAAATTTTAAAGGACATTGAATACTGTCGTTACTACCGTATTATAGTGACTCTGCCATTAAAGATTAACAGCACATAGTTGTGAAACACGACATCATTTTACAATGTAAACTTACTTAGGCCGAATTGCTAACAGCACAACAGGAAGTTACAAAAATATTTCAATTTAAATAGGCACTAAATAGGCATTATATGATCTTAAATGAAAACTAGCACGTATAATATTAGCTTAGGCCTAACATCTAAGCTGATGTAGCAGCACTGGCAGTACTTGCATATGAGCTACAATGGTTCCTCCCTTGAAGTTCATGTATGGTTTAATGAGAATTTCATCTACCGTCGATGTTACAAATTTATCATTCTGTTCAAAACCTTGAACTTTATGTTTTATGTATTCCAGAAAGTATGTAAGTTTCTGTCCTAGTATTGGACTACCATTCAGACTGGAACCTACTATTTTAAAAGTATTGATATGTGGCAAAATTAAATTGCTATTATGTCTCATAAACTTGTAAAAACAGCACGGAGTGACAGCCCTGAACGCCCTTGGCCCACCAAGCAATCGCTGTTCAGTCCGAAGGCCTACATATTACGAGGTGTCTTGTGTTCGTCACGACGAATCCTATCGGCCGTTATTCTTGGCTTTCTAGACCGGGGCCGCTATCTGACCATCAGAGAGCTCGTCAAATGTAATCACGTAGGCAGAGTGGACCTCGGACCAGCCCTCAGATCTAGGTAAAAATCCATGACTTGGCCGGGGATCGAACCAGGAGCCTCCGGGTAAGAGGAAGGCTGGTCCCTTCACCACGGGCCCAGCCATAAATTTGTAAGCATGAGGAGATATCAGACAGAAGGTCGAACAAATAACAAGAAAATCATTAACATACTCCTTTATGAACTAAGCAAAGTTTTAACTGTGACTATTAAATTAACTGTGGGATCATCATCCTCGGTGTTCAATTCACCAACTAGGACTAGAATTAACTTATTTCTTGTACCTTTCTACACATTGTTACACTCATTCCTTGTAATGCAGCTATGTAGTTTTGTAACTAAAGAATATACCGCATTTGTATTGTTAATTTTGTCCACATATACATTAGAAATATTTTATACTTTAATAAAACCCCTTTAGAATAAAGGCCATGTCCTATTCCATGATTGCATATGGTAAGCAGTATGGTTGCCTTGATGTATCCACGTACAGAAAAATTACGTTCCCTTGATCACAGTATAACAGCCATCAGGTGACAACATGTGTGTTGTACTTTTCGTCTGTGTAAGATTGTGGATTGAAATTCTGCCTGTTTATGAGGTATGGTTGCTAATACTATCTTCAATGGCTCTGTTTATTGCTTCTCTCTCTTACTTTTTGCCTGGATCTTCTCTTCAACTGCCAGAATGTGACGATAAATATGATGGGCAGTTGTGAAAGATATAAGGCACTGCATTCTCTGACAATCATGGTCTTGGAAGAGGAGAAGTTAAAAGTTTTATCCTGAGAATCAGTACCAGTTACTTCCCATAAAATATTACTGACTTTGAAATGTCTGTGGCATACCTGTAATATATCACCGTGAACAAAATTTGTGCATTTACAGAGTGAATCGGCCTACACCAACAGCTCTTGTATGTGGCGTGTTTTAATGCGTATAATAATAATAATAATAATAATAATAATAATAATAATAATAATACTAATAATAATAATAATAATAATAATAATAATAATAATAATAATAATAATAATACCGTTGAAATAATGTATCCCGTGATTGTGAGCTAACATAACCTTATATCTTTGAACAGTAAATATGCCTACATATCACCAGCTGTTGCGTGTAGTTAAATACGTCATAGGCCTATGTTCATTACGATGGTGTGAGAATGTAGTAGTAATAATAATAGTTACCACTGAGCAATTAGTGCATCTGTATGTAGTCTTGTCTTGGAATTGCACGTAAACATATCTGCCGCATAACCTCGTCTTTCGGAAACTTAATGCATGCACATCGTTATCAGTATCGCAATTCTCCTTACAGTTGAGTACGCAACACATCAGTACCATTCATTACATGAAACGTTATTAGCAACTGGCACCATTAAACGAATTAAAACTCTTCTAATTTCAGCGTTACATGGTCAAAATCATTGCTTTCTTATTACAGAGAAGGTTCAAGCTTGCCTCCCGATGCTGACGTCACAGTATATTCTCAGAACGGTTGTGAAGTCTTATATCTAGGAGGTGTTGATTGTACGCCTTTCATATAAACTACCTCTAAAAAAGTGGCAAGCGCGGGGACTACCAAATAAACAATTAGTTGCTGAGACAAAAAAGAAGACACAAAAGGAGTTCAGAAATGAAATGGGTCTGTCTGTGTATATACCGGTCGTTCAATATCTCTGAAGATATTTCTTTGTACCCGTTTCCATCCCCCACGGTTTTCTGCTATACGGGTAGATTGTACGAACGATATCTTTGTTGCATGTTTTATGCCATCTGTTCAGGGTATAGGTGCTCGCCCACGCTCCCTCTTTCCAAGCACGATTTCCAAGATTATGGGCTTTCCAAGGCTTCATTCTCCACGACGCAAAATATGAGCAAAGAATTGGAGAATCCTCTGTTGACATTTTGCCGGTAACCTGCTACTGATGTTCAGCTCCTTGAGGATGGATTCGTTGTTTCGAAATGCTGTTCAAGGTATGCGAAGCATTCTTCTCCAGCACCACATCTCGAATGAGTTGATTTTATTCAAATCTGAAGCTCGTAAAGTTCACGTTTCAGCACCATAGAGGAAGACAGAGAATGCCAGTGTCTGTACTAGTCTCATCTTTAGCTTTACACATTTTTTTCTTTTGCTAGGGGTTTTACGTCGCGCCGACACAGATAGGTCTTATGGCGACGATTGGATAGGAAAGGCCTAAGAGTTGGAAGGAAGCGGCCGTGGCCTTAATTAAGGTACAGCCCCAGCATTTGCCTGGTGTGAAAATGGGGAAACCACGGAAAACCATCTTCAGGGCTGCCGATAGTGGGATTCGAACCTACTATCTCCCGGATGCAAGCTCACAGCCGCGCGCCTCTACGCGCACGGCCAACTCGCCCGGTGCTTTACAGAAATGGAGCGATCCTTCCAAATATGAGATAACTGAGACATGATGTGCTTGGCCATGGCAATCCTTCTCCTGATCTTTATTTCACAGCTGTTGTTGCTAGTTATAATGGCACCCCGTACAACATTTCTGAAACCATTTCCTTTTCGCTGAAGGCACTGAGTTTGTTCAGCTTGCCAGGCCTATCGACTACCATAATTTTTGTCTTTTGCATGTTGATTTGCAAACCCAAACTGATGTTCTCAGCTTTGATACGGTCTAAAATCTGTCATTTCAGTCTCATCTACGGCAATCGAATACAGTGTCATCTGCATATCGGAGATTCGATATCTTTCTGCCACGAATAGGAAATCCACCAGTCCATCCAAACAAAGCAGTTCTCATGATGCACACGCCAATATACAGCCTTGGCGAACGCCCCTTTGTGTCTCGAAGATTTCAGACATCTGGCCATTTATCCTAACAACTGCTGTGTCTACACATTGACAAACCTAAGCCTGGGTTTGGAAGCAGTAATGATGGCAATACTGCCAGGCGTTTCTTTTCTGTTCCAGAAAAATCAGCATATATTACAAGGGTTAGTGTTGTGATAATACAGAGATTTAAGGTTATACTACAAACGATATCCAGTGGGCACACCATAGCAACTAACACATTTAGATCATATGCTTTGGATACTGTTAATTATTTATCGAGGAGTACCCTTGGTATCCAATGCCACCAACCGTTCACAAACTTTTGATTCATGGACCCGAAGTAATTTCCAGTGTTTTGCTTGCTACTGAACAATGAAGTGAAGAAGCACAAGAAGCCAGCAGAAAAGTGTTGAAAAGGTATAGAGAAAGTTTCACGAGAAAAATGTGCCGAGAGGAGACGAATCAAGATGTGCTTAATAGGCTCCTAATTGAATGATCCATATATCTTAAGCATGGACGAACTACACACTACAAGCAAGACACCTTTCGATAAAGAAGTGTTAGATATGTTGCGGTCATCGAAGATTAATTTTGATTGTGGAAATGAGTTCAGTTCAGATTCTGACTAAAAGTACCTATATACAGTGTTTATTAGGTATGTACAATAAATTAAGCTGGTATTGTGTTATAAAATGTGTTTCTGTCACTTAAGTTACTAATATATCGTTCACATAATTTTTGCCATCTTTTTCCCCGTTCGGCCTCACTGTGCGTCGGAGGTCTACATTTGCTAGGGACGATCTGTTTCTGGCCTGGCCATCTAAGTCTTGAGAAAACATCAAACTAACGTCGTCCAAGCAAGAAATCGACTCGATGCAGTAAAGAAATTTCACTGTGACTGCGAGGACTGTCAGACGAAGTCTCCGAATAATAATTTGACCCCAAGAAGACCTGCAAATGGTCCACAGCTTACACCCCCCCACACCCAACACAAAGCAGCTCGACTACAGTTTGCGCGTCATCATCGGAATTGTACTGTGGAGTAGTGGTCAGTGGTACTGTTCACAGATGAGTCACAATTTTGCCTCCGGTCACCTGATGGTAGAGGGAGAGAGAGAGAGAGAGTATGGAGAAGGTGTGGGGACCTGCAACATCTCCGAGAAGTCACCATTTGGGAGATGCTCCATCATGGTATGGGCCGATATCAGATTTGAGGCCCAGACGAATCTTCTTTTCATCGATGGAGGTACTCTGAATCCACACAGTTACACAGTTAGCAGAGCATGTAATCCCCTATGCTACTTTAGTGAAAATTTCACCCTGATGCATGATAATGCAAGCCCCCATGCCGCTCGGTGCGTGACGGAATATCTACGCGACGTCAGGATACGAACCCTCGACTGCCCAGCTCGCAGTTCAAACTTCAATCCCCTAGAACACCTGTGGGATACGCTTGGGTGAAATGTCCGGCATCACAATTTTGTCACCCTCAACAAAGTGCGGGCAATACAACTGGAAGAGTGGGCGCTCAACCCCTACTGTAGGAAACGATCCAGGACCTTCTAGCTAGCATGCCGCGAAAGATGGAGGCCGTAATAATCGCCAGGGTTGGTTACTTCCCCATACTAGGGCAATATAAGTGTAGGGTGTCATCAAGAAAACTTTCAGTGACACGTTCATAAGTTTACTCAGTGTAATGCTACGTTAATTTAAAGTAATGGGATTTTTATAAATTACAGGATCTAAGAACGTTTTTGATAAACGTCAAACAAATAACTTCGAAAATCAGTATGAAATATGCAGAGTACTGGTTAAGTTTATTTTCTAACAATATGCTGTAGGAATGGAGAAAAGGCAAAGCTTAAGATAAATACAGATTTTGCTCTTAAATTAAAGTGATCCGCACTTTTGTACGCCAATGTATGTACTGTATATGCCGATGCTTAATACTAAAGTGCTTCAATTTAGGGCTTCGTGTTATATTAGTAGCGTGGACAGGAATAGCCACTATTTTGCTACCCAACGGTCGATCAGTGCATTGTACGTTCATAATAGGCAGAGAGCTATAATCCCTCGAGATGATTTAACTCCACCAAATAAAACACTTCCATTTTCTTCTAAGTGGCACCAATTTCCAAATAGTCTGGTATTTTGTATCACGATTGATAAAGCTCAAGGGGAAACACTGAAACATGCAGGTTTCAATTTACCTCAGCCAATTTTCAGCCATGGCATATGTTGCAATGTTAAGAGTGCGAACTTTTGACGTCCTTAAAGTTGCAATACTACTGAAAAGTAATTGTACAAAGAATGTCTTACATATGGAAATCCTTCACTATTTACCCCATACGGGTTTCAGCTAATAATAATAACGAGCTCGATAGCTGCAGTCGCTTAAGAACTACCAGTAACCAGTATTCGGGAGATAGTGGGTTTGAACCCCACTGTCGGCAGCCCCGTGGTTTCCCATTTTCACACCAGGCAAATGCTGGGGCTGTACCTTAATTAAGACCAGGGCCGCTTCCTTCCCACTCCTTTTGGTTTTACGTCCCACTAATTAACTGTTTAAGGAAACGACGAGGTGTCGGAATTTTGCCCGCGGGAATTCTTTTATGTGCCGGTTAATCTATCGACACGGAGCTGACGTATTTGAGCACCTTCAAATGCCACCGGACTGAGCCAGATTCGAACCTGCCAACTTGGGTTCAAAAAGCCAGCGCCTTAACCGTCTGAGCCATTCAGTCTGGCAAAACTCTTTCTTTTTTTTTTTTTCTTTTTTCAAGTTGCTTTGTCGGTAGCAGTAACGACCGACATCTGACAGACAGATGTGGTATTAGCAAGAACGATCTGCCTCTCCGTAATTCGTTTACAATGGAGGGAGAAACGTACTCTGTTTGGAGACCAGCACTCTTCAGCCGGGCTGAGAAATGTCCAGGAAGCCGTCGAGAAAGCTGTTCAACATGCAACTTAGCATCTGCCTCAATTCGAATTTGTTATGACACCAAGAAGCTAAATGTCTGGGTTGGACCATACCAATTTCTATGAAACTTGAGTGAATGACGCCGTCCTAAATTTAACAGTAATCATTGTTTTGTCGTGAAATCACCGGTAGTATTATACAGTAGATCTTGTCTTAAACGAACCCTCTATTAAGCGAAAATTTGCCTTTAACGGAAAACATCAGTCCCTTGATTTGGGAGTAACGTGTAATGCAAATCTCTCTGGATTAAGCGGAAACTGTCAAATGCGGAAACAGAAATCAAAATATGCCCCTAAAAGGAAAAAAAAATCCAGTACTCCTGTTGGATTGTTTTGCAATATTTTAACCATCCTATACATTCTAGACGATCTGTGATGCAAGGACAGGCACTGAATATGACGCAGTACGTTCCTTCTTTCCCAGTATCCTTGTTTTGAGGATTAACTACTGAATACATCCTTCAACAGGCAACCGACTGGACCGCCTGGACAATCCACATTTCACATGGTACTCTACTCTGACAGTGCCATCTCTGGAATTCACCACCTGTGGTTCAACAGTTCTCACTTCGGGAAGAAGAAGAAGAAGAAGAAGAAGAAGAAGAAGAATAAGAAGAAGAAGAAGAATAAGAACTTACCAAGATGCCATCACAAGATTAGAGAACCTACGAGAATTTGCCCTGTGGTGTAACTATTTGGATATGTTGGTTATAATTTCTGAGGCTAATTTTTAGTGGAAAATCAATCTAGTGTAAAACCACTGCAATTGAGGAAACTCTATTCGACTCCCGGAGGATGTGTAGTGCTGTACCAGTGGGATAGACTTATCAATTTTATGTATTCTGATAATATTTGACGTATTTCCAAGGGTTTAAATGAAGAATGCACCCTATTTTCTAACACACTTTCATTAAATGGAAACCTGACTTTAGTGGAAGAATATCCTCGTTTCTTGCTATTCCGTTTGACACAGGTTTTACAATTACAAGTAATGAATTTCATCTTGGCCCATGGTGGAATAATTATATGCTAGCTGATGTACCCGTGCTTCGCTACGAAATTCTACATTGTATACAGAATTCCAGATTAAGTAGTGTACACGTTGTGAATAGGCCCTCTTGCCTACGATGTCATAATCAAGTTGGGAAATTTTCATTATAATGGCAGACGCTCACTCTCCACCTGCATTTTGCATCCTCAGAAAGACTGCCTTAGTGGTTTTCCCAACTGAAATCAGCATAGGTCATTACAACAACGCCTGTAGGAATGTCGCGATTAAAATAATGCTGTCATTTGAAATACTCGTTCAAATGAAAAACCACACATTTTCTCACTTTTAACGAACAGTGGTACGCTGCCAATCTAACAGTCCATAGTTCCAGAGCTGGAATGACCAGGCCGCAGGCAGCCGTGAACACTCCTCTGCCATCATTCCGATCAGTGCCTCAGAGTAGGGATTGAATAGCTGGAATGCCATGATGAACCAGTGTGTTACGTACCAGCAGTATCAGAAAATGTATGAACTAGAGGAATGGTATGCTAGAGAAGAAAGTTATCTAACTCTCCTGCTATTTCCCGCCAATATTCAGGTAGGCTGTTATACTCGGTACGCAGCATTGTTCAGAATTCAAAAGGAATGGTAATTTCTGTATCGGTCGTGTCCACAGTAACAAGGAAATGCACTTTTTACTTTTTCCGTAATTTCTGTCTGTCTGTCTGTCTGTCTGTCTGTCTGTCTGTCTGTCTGTCTGTCTGTCTGTCTGTCAGACCTATGGTGTTTCTCACATAATGGTACTAATCACAGGCAACGCAAATCCATGGTATTCTTCACATAGGTTACTAAACATGGGCGCCGTTATTCCCGTGGTGTTCCTCACATAGTGGGTACTAGTCACAGACAACGCAGACCCACGGTGTCGCTCACAGAGTGGTGCTAATAATAATAATAATAATAATAATAATAATAATAATAATAATAATAATACTCGTATGGCCTCAGCTACCGTGTGCAGACATTTCAATTTGACGCCATCTGGCTGTCTGCTCGTCAATTTCGACGTTCCGTTTTACTCTAGGCCCCCACTAGATGGCAGACCGAGTAAACCGAAACTCTCTTGGGCGTCTATGGCTGAGATTTAATTAATTTTGTCGGGTAAACACCAAATGTGTCACCAGAGATCTTTTACATGCCGACATCGTACGACATGGAGTGTCGAATGGACTTTTTTCCGCCCTTCAAAAATCCGACTGCCTCTGCCGGGTTTGAACCCGCTAACCTGGGATCCGGAGACCGACACTCTACCGCTGATCCACAGAGGCAGCTAGAGTGGTGCTAATCACAGGCTACGGGGGAGTTCGGTGCCTTGGGGTCTACCTGAGACTTGTTCTCACAAACAACCAGGGTGTGAATTCGCGGGGGGAAGGGAGAGATTTCCGCCCCCCCCCCCTCCTTCACCGACGATTTTATCTCAAAGGTTGCCAGCCACTAACATTTCCCGGGGGGGGGGGGGGGAGGGAGGGAGGGGGAATCCTTCATTATAAAAAGAACGATGAAAATGCAGAATACATATAATTTATTACTGAAATGAATGATTTTTACTATGCATATTTTCATAAAAAACATCAGCAATAATACAAATGACTTCGAGACCTTGAGCAATAAAGCAACGCAGCAGTGGCAATCCAGACCTGCAGCCCATTGTACGTGTTTCACTCTAGCAAGCCCATCTGAAACCCGGGCAAAATGTAACTTACTTGAAGCTCTCCTCTCTTGTCATTACTAGGTAGCTCGAGCTGACACTACTCCTGTACTTCTTGAGGAGCGTGTATTTCCGATAAGTGGCCGACAGGACATATTCACTTCAGGAGTGTACAAGCTGGCAAATTCGTTCAGTCAGCAGAGGAAAGTTCCACTATTAAAGCAATAAATCAGGACAAATCGCGCCTTGTCTGGCCTTTCTTAAGAAAGGAACAGGCTCTCATAAACTTCTCGGCTGATTGCAATAACTTTCTAATGTTTATCATTCTAGTTATAACAAAATTCAAACAAAAAAATTAAAATGTACATTTTTCTGGGGGAGGGAGTAATTTACTGTACTTACAGGGGACTTTTATACCCCCTCCCCTGCCGGTCATTGCCTGAAGTAAACACTAGTAATTAAGCCCTATGTTTCATCTCCCCCCCCCCCACCACCACCACCACCACCATTTCTTTCGGATTTCGCATCCTGCAAACAACTGTCGCTTCGGTGACATCAATCTTACCTATTAATTGCGAAAGCAGAATGCAGAACCCCACGTAATCACAGGCTACGCCCAGACCCGAGGTGTTCCTCACGCAGTGGTACTAATCACAGGCAATGTAAACCCATGGAGTTCCGCATGTAGGCTAGTGGTACTAATTACACACTTATTGTGTACCTAAGATAGTGGTACTACTCGCAAGTAAAGGCGACCCATGGTGTTCCTCGCGTGATGGTACTAATTCCGAGTAGTCTCATAGTTCTAGTTCAATCATCCCTTGGTCGCCCCTTTTAGTCACCTCTTACGACAGGCAGGGCATATTATGGGTGTATTGTTCGTCTGCGCACCCCACCCACAGGGGGTATTTCTATGTTAGAACTCATTTTATACAACAAACAATTATTTGCTTTTAAGTTGCACCAACACAGATGGGTCTTATGGCGACGATGAGATAGGAAAGGGCTAGGAGTGGGAAGTAAGCGACCGTGGCCTTAACTGCCTGGTGCGACAATGGGAAATTACGGAAAACCATCTTTAGAGCTGCCGACAGTGGGGTTCGAATCCACTATCTCCCGAATTCAAACTCACAACTGTACGACCCTAACCGCACGGCCAATTCGCCCGGCTTTTCTGCAACTCGACATAGTACATTAATGATGGGAAACACAGAAACAGAAGGTACCAGCACACCACATGAAGGGGCTCCTTTCATGAAATGTTAAAAAAATGCCTTCCGCTACCATTGATACATGTATACGCAATACACAGGGATACATCAGCGCATCCCGGGAATGCAATGCGATGGCGCGTTGATGCATGTACGAAGGTCGATCAAATATAAACGGGATTTTTGTTCCTGAACACCAACAGTTGGTAGGACTGGCCCCGTACTTCTGCTATCCTTAGGCGAGACCGTTAGGAGTGCTGTTAGATATTTCCCTCTGTTTCGTCACGATGTCGGAGCAACAGGTGCACCCCTCCACTGCGCAACACATAATTCTAAAATTTCTTGCTCGTGAAGGAGTTACAGCGGCGGAAATTTGCCAGATATTGACTGCACAGTTCGTGATCAAACACTGTCAAGGACGCGTGTGTTTGCCTGGCATAAGAAGTTCAAGGAAGGACGAGAACGTGTGGAAAATCAGCAACACGATCGCCGTCTTCGGACCAGCATTACAGACAAAAACATTCGTGCAGTTAAGGACATTATTGACGACGACTGACGGGTGACAGTATCAGAAATTGCAGAACAAGTCGGAATCAGTTATGGGAGCTGTCAAGCAATCATCGCAATGTGACAATGCGCGGCCATATACTGCAGCTTTAACTGTCTCCAAGCTACAGGAAATGCACTGGACTGCACTTGATCATTCTCCTTACAGCCCGGACTTATCGCCCTGCGATTTCCATTTGTTCGGACCACTTAAAGAAGCTCTAGGAGGGCAACGATTTGAAGATGACGAGAATGAGGAAGACTTCGTGCGCAACTGGTTGGTGACACGAACCTGTTCTTTTTACGATGAGGGCATGAAAAAGCTGCCCATACACTGGGACAAATGCATTTCCAAAGCAGGAAACTATGTGGAAAAATAAAATGTAATGGCCTTGCGTTTTTCAATAAATGAATTTAAATAAAAAATAAACCAAAATGGAGAGGTTGTTCCGTTTAGTGTCTAAGATCAGGGGCGTATTCTCCTTGAATGCAAGGCCTTCATTGCATGCGTTATGATAACACAAAGAACTGTCTGATTTACGATTTTAGGTTGTTTCAGGTCAAATATTAACGATTTCATCTCTCAGAAGTTCAAAAGGTCCGCGCAACTGTACTAGTTCCGTTGCTTCATTACGTGTGGTGCTGGTGTAGTCTCGCCGTCTACTCCACTCTCGGAAGAAAGAGACAGCAAATGGAGGAGTTAACGACATCAGGCATTCAATCTTAAAATTGCATTCAGTGGCAGACGTAGTTCTGAAACCCTCCGAACGATGTCGCTGCAGTTGAAACTTGGTCAGAATTTGTCACCCCCATACCCGTGCTACCCTCTGCCATCTGTTAGCAACTTGGAGAAAGTCGACATGTTTACAGCGAACGGGACACACAGATTACCCCCTAGCGAGAACCCAACGTGACGAAACTGACCAATGCCACTGGGGTGACTTATCTCCAGTGCTTGAGTTGTGGCTAACTAGTGAGTTAATTCATTGTGTGTTTTGCTGATTAGTGAGTTCATTCTGTGTGTGCTGTTCCTGTGCTATTCGTCGTTTTCGGAGTTTTATTATATTTTGCGCAATGTGGTATTAACGATGGATGAGTCTAAAACGGATATAATTGTAAATCAGTTTGAAAAGCCATTTACTGGCCGTTCGTTTGATGAAAAGATGCAAATAGTTAAAGCCGCGAGACCTCTACCTTCCCTCGTAAATTTCTTCTTCTCCTTATTCTTCTTCTTCTTCTTAATCTGCTTACCCTCCAGGGTTGGCTTTTCCCTCGGACTCAGCGAGGGATCCCTCCTCTACCACCTCAAGGGCAGTGTCCTGGAGCTTCAGACTCTAGGTCGGGGATACAACTGGGGAGGATGACCAGTACCTCGCCCAGGCTGCCTCACCTGCTATGCTGAACAGGGGCCTTGCGGGGGATGGGAAGATTGGAAGGGACAGACAAGGAAGAGGGAAGGAAGCGGCCGTGACCTGAAGTTAGGTACCATCCCGGCATTTGCCTGGAGGAGAAGTGAGAAACCACGGAAAACCACTTCGAGGTTGGCTGAGGTGGGAATCGAACCCACCTCTACTCAGTTGACCTCCCGAGGCTGAGTGGACCCCGTTCCAGCCCTCGTACCACTTTTCAAATTTCGTGACAGAGCCGGGAAGCGAACCCGGGCCTCCGGGGGTGGCAGCTAATTACATTAACTACTACACCACAGAGGCGGACCCTCGTAAATTTAAAAAGAGAAAACAAGAATTGTGTACGCACGTTCAATCCAGAAACTTACAGTAAAACTGTTTGGCTCGAGTTCACCTACATGTAATTAGGGTGAGTAGAATTGAAATTTACTTAATACATTGTGTTAACTGCATGGTTACTAGTTGCATGCCTCAGTGGAGATTCCAGGATACGCCACTGTCTAAGATGTATGATACAAGAGAGATGTCATCTGATTTTCGGCAGAATGTTGTTATACCTATTTCCAAGAAGGCCGGTGCGGACAAGTGTGAAAACTACCGCATCATTTGTTTAGTATCTCACGCCTGCAAGATTTTAACCCGTATTATTTACGGAAGAATGGAAAGACAAGTTGAAGCTGAGTTGGGAGATCAGTTTGGCTTCAGAAGAAATCTGGGAACACGTGAAGCAATCCTGACTTTACGTCTGATCTTACAGGACCGAATTAAGAAAGACAAGACCACGTACATGGCGTTCGTAGATCTAGAAAAGGGACTCGATAATGTTGGACCAAGCTGCTTGAGATCCTGAAGGTGACCGGGATCAGACACCGCGAAAAGAGAATTATCTACAATCTATACAAAAATAAGTCTGCAGTGATAAGAATCGATGGCTTTGAAAAAGAGGCAGCAATCCAGAAAAGAGTGAGGCAAGGTTGCAGTTTGTCCCCTCTCCATTTCAATGTTTACATAGAACAGGCAATAAAGGAAATCAAAGAGGAATTTGGAAAGGGTATCAAAATTCAAGGAGAGGAAATCAAACCCTGAGATTTGCTGATGATATTGTTATTTCATCTGATTCTGGAAAAGATCTCGAGAAGCTGCTGAATCGTATGGACAGAGTCTTGGGGAAGGAATACAAGATGAAAATAAAGAAGTCCAAAACAAAAGTAATGGAGTGCGGTCGAACAAAGTTAGGTGCTGGTAGGAAATGAAGTCTTAAAGAAAGAGCCTCCGTGGCTCAGGTGGCAGCGCACCGCTGGGTTCCGTGGTTCAAATCTCGGGCACTCCATGTGAGAGTTGTGCTGGACAAAGCGGAGGCAGGACAGGTTTTTCTCCGGGTACTCCGGTTTTCACTGTCATCTTTCATTCCAGCAACACACTCCAGTATCATTTCATTTCATCTGTCATTCACTAATCATTGACCCACAGGAGTGCGACAGGCTTCGGCAGCCGGCACAATTCCTATCCTCGCCGCTAGATGGGGGCTTCATTCATTCCATTCCTGACCCGGTCACATGACTGGAAGCAGACTGGGGATTTTCATTTTCAAGTCTTAAAAGAAGTAGATGAATATTGTTACTTGGGTAGCAAAATAACTAACGATGGAAGAAGTAAGGAGGACATAAAATGCAGACTGGCACAAGCAAGGAAGAGCTTTCTTAAGAAATGTGTTCACCTCGAACAATGACATAGGAATTAGAAAGACGTCTTTGAAGACTTTCGTCTGGAGCGTGGCATTGTGTGGAAGTGAAACATGGACGATAACTAGCTCAGAAAGAAAGAGAATAGAAGCTTTTGAAATGTGGTGTTCCAGAAGAATGCTGAAGGTGAGATGGGTAGAATGAAGAGATCCTGAATCGAATTGGTCAGAGGAGATCGATTTGGCTAAATTTGATAAGAAGAAGAGATAGAATGATAGGCCACATCTTAAGACACCCAGGACTTGTACAGTTTTTTTTCTATTGGCTTTGCGTCGCACCGACACAGATAGGTCTTATGGCGACGATGGGACAGGAAAGGCCTGGGACTGGGAAGAAAGCGGCCGTGGGCTTAATTAAGGTACAGCCCCAGCATTTGCCTGGTGTGAAAATGGGAAACCACGGAAAACCATCTTCAGGGCTGCTGATAGTGGGGTTCGAACCTACTATCTCCCGAATACTGGATACTGGCCGCACTTAAGCGACTGCAGCTATCGAGCTCGGTACAGTTGGTTTTTGAGGGAAGTGTAGGTGGTAAGAACGGTAGGGGTGGACCAAGAAACGAAAAGGTTAGCACAGAATAGGGTGGCATGAGGACTGTATCAAACCAGTCTATGGTCTGATGACTCAAACAACAACAACAACAACAACAACAACAACAACAACAACAACAACGTCGCAAAGCCTCAGGTAGTAGTTTATAAGAAAACACTTATTCAACATAATGGCATAATATGTTTTTCTTATTTTAACTGTTGTTGATGTTTTCAATAAAAAAATTCTTTTTTCGTATCAACTCGGTTAATACAACTTGTAAGCTTTTTAGTCTGTCGAACACGAATATAACACTTAGAACACTATAAAATACCAGTAAACATGTACAGTTATAAGTGGAATGACCTGTTTCGTTCTGCATCATAGCAGATCAGTTTTAACCGTGCCTATGTAATATATTGTGTACAAATTGTTTTTACGTTGCGAAATCTTGTCAATGATTGTGAACTGGTGATAATATGAAACAAATACAATTAATTATGAATACAATCATAATTTTATTGGCTTTACGTCCCACTAACTACTCTTTTACGGTTTTCGGGGACGCCGAAGTGCCGCAATTTAGTCCCGCAGGAGTTGTTTTACACGCCAGTAAATCTACCGACACGAGGCTGATGTATTTGTGCACCTTCAAATACCACCGGACTGAGTCAGGTTGAACCTGCCAAGTTGAAGTAAGAAGGCCAGAGCCTCAACCGTCTGAACCACTCATCCCGGCAATTATCGGACTTTGGTGGCACGTACGTCACTTTGAGACAGTTCGTGTACTTATTCGCGACTAGCTTTCTTTGGCGCCAACAGCTGGACTGAGTCCCGGTTAGTTGCTGGCTGTCATCGCAGTTATGAGGAAGTTGTGATATATTATGATAGGCCTACTCTGTCAAAGAAGATCAAACCTGTAGGTGTACATTCGTGAACATCGCAAAATAAATACATAAAAAGTGATGTTTAAATTTATCCTTTTGGATAGTGGTTGTGGTGATGGCGGCCATATTATCGATATATTAATCCCATCTCGTTTGTCAACTACGAGCCTCCGTGGCTCAGGCGGCAGCGCGCCGGCCTCTCAACGCTGGATTCCATGGTTCAAATCTCAGTCACTCCATGTGAAGGAGGTACAGGTTTTTCTCCAGGTACTGCGGGTTACCCTGTCATCTTCCATTCCAGCGATACTCTCCAATGTAATTTCATTTCATCAGTCGGTTATTAATCATTGCCTCAGAGGAGTGCGACAAACTTCCTATACTCACCGCTAGATGGGGCTTCATTAGTTGCATTCCTGACCCGGTCGAATGAATTGAAAAAAAGCTCTGGATTATTTTTAATCTGCCTCTGCGACGTAGCTTTTAACGTACTGGATATAACGTCGAAATTTAACGGTCCCGTCCAAATTCTGTATAAACAATGTATGATTTGTACGACGTCGCTTATTACGCCATATCGTATGAAACGGCGTATTTTGATCGCTTTTTCGGAGAAATGTATCGGCTATAACGTCCAATATTGATTTTTGTTTGTTACATATTTGGGGATTGCTGAGAACAATGTAACGCTTATTATTGTAGATTTCAAATCACTGTTCAATAGTCGAGGCAAGCATGTCTGTGAAAGTAAAAGGAAAGTGTTTTATATTGTAGAAAAGTCACAAATGTCAGCATCGCGAAGGATTTGTGTGCATCACACTGAATGATTTCTACGAGGGCTGTTTTTTTTTCAACCTCCGATGGGGTATAAAATAAAGACACATTGACAAAACAAAATGATCTTATTACTGAAAGTTTATCAGTTTCATGCTTATTTTTCTACATAAATGCCAAAACATTTTTAGGCATCTGAGGTATCGTGACACCAGCTCTGCAAAGAAGTCTGCCGCCAGTGAGGTAAGGTGCGTTTGTACAGCCTCCTGAAGTTCTTCGTTGGTGGCGAAGCGTTGTCCGTCCAACCACGTCTTCAAACTCATCAACACGTAGCGACAGACTTGCGTCCTTGCCCACCGTCGTCATGGATGTCTGTTCGCCCTTCTCATGCCATAACACTACACTCATTCTGCGATGGATTTCGGAAACGTTACATCTTTCTGCTTACAGAAAACGTAGCACAGTTCGCAGCTCATACTTGGCTGGAGTATCAATCTTAGCGGCCATGTTCAATTGCCACCGAGCTCGACAGCTGCTGTCGCCTAAGTGCGGCCAGTATCCAGTAATCGGCAGATACTGGGTTCGAGCCCCACCGTCCGCATCCCTGAAGATGGTTTTCCTTGGTTTCCCATTTTGTCAAATCTTGACAACCATTTATTGCTCATTGTTGGTGACTACAATCTACCACATCTTAACTGGATAGTAAATGAAGAAACATCTTCTGGCCTTATGTCAGTAGGTAACCACACTATGCAGTCCACTTTAGTTATAGACACTTTTTCTTATCTCTGTTTAAATCAGTTTAATGCTATCCCAAATTTTCTAAATCACTTTCTTGATTTAGTTTTCAGTAGCTCCAGTTCCATTGAAGTAAAATCTAGTAATGAAAACACTGTCCCCCTCGATAGACACCACTCAGCATTAGAGATTTCTTTACCTATAAATGAGCTATACAATTCCTTGCCTGCTGATAGTTTTTATTTTGACCTTTTAAATGGTGACTATAATGGACTAAATTATTATCTGTCACAGTTCAGCTGGGAGGAGATGTTTCAAAATGTATCAATTGATAAAGCAGTAGAAATCTTATATTCAGTACTACATTATGGCATGGAACTTTACATCCCTATACGGAATTTTAAGACTCCCAAATTCCCAAAGTGTTTTCATCATAAATTGAAGTCCCTGATTATTGAAAAGAAGAAAGCACACAAGCGATACAAAATATCAGGTCTCAATAGTGATTATCAGCATTTCTCGAAATTAAGAAATGAATGCAAGTCTGAATCTAAATCTTGCTATACAATGTATGTCTCCAACTGTGAACTAAGTACTACTTCCAATCCACAGAAATTCTGGCAATATCTAAGTTCTAAATGGTCATGTAATAATATTCCTTCAACAATGCATCTTAATGAAGTTACAGCCGATACTGGAGAAAATACTGTCAGTCTTTTTGCTAACCACTTTTCATCCGTTTATTCTTATCAGAAAAGTAGTAGTATGTCATATGATTATCCTTTCTCTGTCAATCTATCAGTTATGAACATTAGTAAGGCAGAAATTTACAACAAACTGATATCTCTGGAATTAAAAAAAACTGTCGGACCTGATGGTGTTGCAACGTACCTGCTCAAGTACTGCTCATTTATTTTATGTGAAGCACTCTTTTATCTGTTCAACTTATCATTAAACCAAGGCGTTTTTCCAGTGGAATGGAAGAAAGGATTTGTTAGTCCAGTTTTCAAAAATGGTGATAAAACTGACATAAAACAATATAGACCAGTTATAATTTCTTCTCATATTTCCAAAAATATTGACTCAATAATTCTTGACAAAATCACACCTCTCTTTAGAAACATCATCATTGATGAGCAACATGGATTCTTTTCAGGACGGTCAACCTGTAGCAATCTTCTTTTATTCTATCAGTTCCACTTGGATGCAATAGAGAACCACTCCCAAGTGGACTGCATTTATACAGACTTCTCAAAAGCTTTTGACACTGTCGACCACGATATCTTGCTGCAAAAACGAACAGACTACGGAATTAATGGGCCTCTCCTCTCATGGTTTGAATCGTATCTTAAAAATCGCCTGCAGATTGTTAAAATAAGGAATCATTTTTCTGCACCTATTATTGTTACCAGTGGAGTTCCTCAAGGGTCTCACCTTGCGCCCTTACTTTTTTCTCTCTACATAAATGACATTAAAAATATACTTAAGAATTCTGAATTGCTTTTGTTTGCTGACGATGCAAAATTTTTTATGCAAATTAATTGTCCACTTGATTGTTTAAAACTTCAAGAAGATTTACATCATCTGGAAACGTATTGCATTCAAAATGGGTTGAAACTTAATCATGAGAAATGTAAATTTAAAATAATATCGTTTTTTAAAAACAAGAAGAAAATATCATTTCCGTACAAATTTAGTAATAACAACATTCTAACTCCTGTTTCACAAGTTAATGACCTTGGTGTTTTATTCAGTTATAACCTATCGTTTAATGAACATATTGAAAATATTTGTAAGAAAGCATTTCAACGATTGGGTTGCATTACTAGATATTCTAGAGAATTTTCAAACTTAGCTACCTATCGATTGCTGTATGTGTGTATGGTACGCCCTATACTAGAATACTGTACACCTGTTTGGAACCCTTCTCATCAGACCTCTATCCATAGATTAGATTCAGTACAACATAAATTTCTTCGTTTATATTCATTTAGAGCAGGATTCTCATATGATAATGTTGATTACACATCCTTACAACAGTCCTTAAATATGCATAGCCTGTCACAACGCCGTGAATTGTTGGATACACTCTTCATTTTTAAACTGCTTCATTCCTTGGTGAATTGTCCACAACTCCTTGCAAAAATTAACGTACATGTACCAGACAGACGCACAAGGTTCAAGAATACATTGTCTACAAACTGGCATAGAACTAACTACGCATTCAATGGGCCAATTGAACGAATGCCAAGATCTCTAAACAAACTGGATATTGATATATTTAACTGCTCATTGTCAAAATTGAGAAATCACTTACATAATCTCCAAATTTGACTATTACTTTCCAGTGATTACTTGTAATGTAACCTGTGTATATATCTGTACATATTTTTCTATTTATACACCACTGAACTTTCTTTTTAGTGTGTTTTGTTTTCTTTATTCTTCTCTACTGTTATGTAAAATGGTATTACCGTTAATAAAGTATTAAAGATTAAGGCGAATGTCGGGGCTATACCTTAATTAAGGCCACGGCCGCTTCCTTCCAATTCCTAGGCCTTTCCTATCCCATCGTCGCCATAAGACCTCTCTGTGTCGGTGCGACGTAAAGCAAATAGCAAAAAAAAAAGTTCAATTGCCAGTAGCTTGGCTACGACTGGCGCACTGGAGCCGACAGTACTAGAGGTTGCGGAGGGGATGTTGCGTGATAGCACGATGCACAGATCTCTTGTTTACTCAAGTGCATGATCGGAGGTTGAATAAAAAAAACAGCCCTCGTACAATTTCGAAGGTCAGAGAGAAAATCCAATCTGTCTGCGAACATAATTATTTAAAAATCAAGCGTGCCACAATATCTGAGCACGAAGCTATTGAAGAATCTTAATTTAGATGATTTAAGCACCAACGAACAAATAATGTGCCGACCAATGAACAAATAAAGTGCCGATCAATGAGCACCAAAGAACAAATAATGTGCCGACCAATGAGCACCAAAGAATAAATAATGTGCCGACCAATGAGCACCAAAGAATAAATAATGTGCCGACCAATGGACCTATTCTTCAAGTGAAAGCCAATGAAATTCCTCGCAGTCCCACTACACAAATACTGTTCTATGAATACAGTACTTCCTTCAGTTACGTTTTTCAAATATATAACTTAATTCTCTTAGTTAACCATGTAAGTGTGCAGCCTAAAACTCGCAGATATGACATTTTTAGCAACAAAACAAGAAACTGGTTTATGCGACCAATTGACGGTCCCTTTGGTGTTGTTATAACCGACTTCGACTGTACAGGCAAAAGCAAGGAACATGAAAAGCTCCCTGCACCTTGCACTGGTGGGAAGACAACAAATGTGATGGCGAAGAGGCCGGCGTAAGTGCCAACAATGATAGACTCAGCAGTTAACATATACACTAGTTAAGCGTACGTTACGAGTAAGCCGGCCAACAAGAAATAGACCGCAAATCGCACGACATATGCACCTACCAACCTTACATGTTCGCTCTGTATAGGAAAGGAGTTTCCCTGCTTTGACTAACGTTGCAATCACAAGGTAAACACAGCCAGTGCCTGCGCCCCATCTTCCCTCAGTCGTGTTTGCCCTGTTGTAGTGTGCGGAGTGTAGCCCCGTGGTGAACGTGACAACATAATGGCACACCGACGCCATTTGGACCCCGCCTGGAAGCAGGCCAGACAAAGACCGAAGTCGCCGTATCCTTGAATGTGCCACAAAGTGTCATTTCCAGGCTTTGGAGACGATTTCGAGACACAGGAGATGTTAGTCTTAGGCCAGTACCAGGTCGACCAAGGGTAACCACCCCACAGCAGGACCGATATTTGGCCTTAATCACCCGACGAAATCGGAGTGCATCTGCAAGACAATTGTCGGCGGAGCTTGCAGCCGTCTCAGGGGTTGCCGTTTCCCGGCAAAACTGTACCGGAGGCTGTTTGCCCGCCGTCCAGTGGTGTGCGTCCCGTTCATTCCAGCACAGAGACGGGCTCGTTTACTGTGGAGCCGTCAACATCGAAACTGGACCATGAATGAATGGAGGCATGTCTCTTCACAAATGAATCCCGCTTCAGTTTGCAGAACAATTCCCATCGCACATTAATCTGGAGAGAATCGGGTAGCCGATACAACCACAGAACATCGTTGAACGGGACCAGTATGGTGGTGGTGGCGTCATGGTGTGGGGCGGTATCATGTTGAATGGCCGTACGGATCTGCACATCTTCATGGGTGGTCCGAGGAACACTATTAATGCTCGGAGATACAGAGATGAGGTACTGAGACCACATGTTCGACTCTTCAGAGGTGCGGTTGGTCCAGACTTCCTCTTAATGAACGATAATGCCCGAACACACCGCGCTGCTCTGGTGGATGAATTTCAGGCTGGGGAAGACATTCATCCCATGGACTGGCCAGCGAGGTCTGCGGATCTGAGTCCTATATAACATGCCTAGGATGCACTGGAGAGACGAATTGCATCCCGTCAGCTTCCACCGAAGACCCTCCAAGACCTTGGCATTGCCGTTTCGGAAGAATGGGATCGACTGCCACAAGATCTCTTGGACCATCTAATAGAGAACATGCCACGTCGCTGCGAAGCATGTGTGGCCGTTAGGGGTAACCATACACCCTATTAACAGCATATATTGTTGCGGAAGACATTGCCAAGTTTTGTTAGTTGTTGTCAAATGTGTTCCTTAGCTATCAGAACCTTTTTGACACTTTTTTTTTTTTCGGAGAAGTTGTCTTAACATATGTATAGTGTGTTATTCAGCTTCCGTTTGTTCAGCAATCCGTCTGACATTCCTATCTGGCGGTATGGCCTCGTTTAGTGATTATGCTTAGCTTTTGGACGCTAGTGTAGATATGTGTGCTCTTGTTTTCAAATGCTGACGAACTAAAACGCTCCTTTGTCAGTGAGACAAATGCCACCGATATCTCTCAAGTGTCAGTGACTCATAACAAGGCATGCGGATGTGTTCGTGATAAAATAACGACCTTCTACTGAACTGCCAGTCGCGAAGTGCCAACAACACGAGTTTCGCAAGACGAGATTTAACGAGTTTGAACCCTTTTCTTCCCAGTGATGGCATATGGTTATCAGTATCACGATATTTGATTATTTTAGTGTATAATTCATTACAAAGCCATATATCATATTATCTTTTTACAACATGCTTTACCTCGTACCGACACAGATAGATATATGTTATGGCGACGATAGGATAGGAAAAGGCTAGGAGTTGGAAAGGAGCAACCGTGGCGTTAATTTGCCTGATGTGAAAACGGGAAACCACGGAAAACCATCTTCAGGGCTGCCGACACTGGGGTTCGAACCCACTATCTCCCGAATGCAAGACTTGCATTCTTCGAATGGCGGCCGGCCCATAAGGTCACGGGATCACGTGCTCTCCCAACGTACATAAGAATTTTAATTTTTAATTCTTAATACATTATACACAGGTTTTAAACTTATAACAAGCAGTGCATTGGTTAAGGCGGTCGGGCGTAGAGCTAAGCACTCTACCTCACCAAGTGCCGAGGTTTGGATAGTGGAAGCCTTTACCTTCCACTCCTCCAAGGGCCTTCATGGCCTGTCCGGAGATGACTTTGCATTTTGCTTTTTATGCATGCCAAATGCTGAATGTAAGGTTCCATTAAGTGGTGAGTAACAAGCCGGTCACAGATAAAAGGTTCTACTGAAGAAGATACTAGTCCCTACATAGAAGGCAGCAGTGTGAAGGCGATCAATCAGTAGGTCAAGCGGACAGTAACTAATGGCGTGTTATAACCGGTTCCTCCCTCATATGATTACCACAACTCGCTCACATAAATGCCTCTGCGTTGCGTCATAGTCTTGCCGACCGCTTAAGCTGGCGGTCCAGTGAGATGGAACGTATATAGATTTTCTTTCACTGTCACATTATCTAGCATTGAAATAACTATTTTTAAATATGTTGCTTCCTGAAACGTGAGAATCTGCCGAGAAATCTTGTTGACCTTTGACTTGCTTTGGTTTTATAGCAGAACTGGCAGTAATGCTGAAACTGTAACCATTGCCGCATTGATCGTCGTGTAAACCACACTATATTGGTCTGAACGACGTCTAACATTCGGATTCGTTTTTTACAACGATGTTACATCTACGGTGAGTGTTTCAAACCAGGTACTCTTTAAATGGCATTTGGTGCGCTTGGCACGCAAATTAAAAAATGTGTTCGGATGCACAAACACTCCTGAGGTCCTTCCTTCGATTCAAACTTTGTTGGACGAACCGTAAAAACAGTCTAGTTATCTATTAAACTATTTTATCATTTAGCAACTTTTAGGTTAAGTTGGTCATGCTACCATTAGTGTAAAGTTATCGCTCTCTTCCGGAACTTGAATTGATAGGTCTCTAGTCCTTCTTAGCGCCGAAACATTTAATAAAATATACAAGTTCTTTCGGAAATTTAACTAATAGATCCCTAGTCCTTCCTAGCGCCGAAACATGTAATATAATATGGCTGTTCGTGCGGAACTTGAATGATAGTTCTCTAGTCTTTCTTAGCGCTGAAACATTTAATACAATATGGCTGACCTTGCGGAACTTGAACCGATAGATCTCTAGTCCTTCTTAGCGCTGAAATATTTAATATAATATGGCTGTTCGTGTGAAACATGAATTGACAGATCTCTAGTCTTCGTGATGGTGAATGACTTTAAAATGAATGTTTCTTTCTTTCTTTCTTCCGCTAGAGGTTTAACGTTGCACTAACACAACGAAGGTTTTCGGTGACGCAAGGATGGGAAAGGGTTAGGCTTGGGATGGAAGTGGCCGTAGCCTTAATTAAGATACAGCCCCAGGAATTGTCTGATGTGAAAATGGGAAACCATGGAAAGCCCAAAGCTACGCGACCCTAGCCGCACGGCCAACTCACTCGATTTATTTATTTATTTATTTATTTATTTATTTATTTATTTATATATTTATTTAGGCCTATTTATTTATTTAAGCAGGTCGATTTAATGATGCTCACATACTCAGAATCATATGTTGGTGGTGCTTCCATTCTCAAAAAGGTTGAGAATCTTTGATTTATGGTCTTCACAATCACGCAAAATGTCTGATGCTTTTTGAAGAGGACTGCTTTAACTGCGTGCATTCTGTTGTTCCTTTCCATGGTCTTCGTCCCATCCTCTCGCTGCTTCTAAAAGAACCGAACCACGACAGAAATGCCTGCGAAATGCTATCTTTATTACATGAATTCAAAAATACAGTCGAAACCAGTTATAACTACTCCGAAGGGACCGCCATTTAATGGTCGTTATAGGCGATATTCGCACAAACCGGTTATAACTACTCCGAAGGGACCGCCATTTAATGGTCGTTATAAGCGATATTCGCGCAAACCGGCCTTTTTTTGTTGTTGCTAAAAGTCATATCTGTAAGTTTTAGGCTCCATACGTGAAATAAGTATTGTATTTACATACCGTATTTGTGAAGTGGGACTGAGAGGAATTTCTTCTAATGTTTACAAAGCGCGTACAGCAATAATATGTCAGCAAAATATGAAAAAGTAAGTGTGGGAAGAAGTAGCAACAATGAAAAAAGATCACCAGGTACGATTTATTTTTACATTTATTTTCAACTTTCTTTTTCTCTGTTCCTTTGTAACCTTTTGTTGATTTTCTTTCAATTTTGTTTCAATTGTAAACTGTGTGTTATATCACAACGGTTCGTCTACTGTAAATGGAGCTAGTCTCTGTTATATAAATAAATAAATAAATAAATAAATAAATAAATAAATAAATAAATAAATAAATAAATAAATAAATAAATAAATAAATAAATTCACGTTGTTATTTAAGGAATTACATTTTATGTGGGGGGGGGGGGGAGGACTACTGCCTGCTGGCTTCACACCCGAAAAGCTGAGCTCAAAATCTCGGTCTATTCAGGGTTGCGATTAGGTACGGATTCGATAAACGAAATGTACTAGATCCCTTCGTGATGTTCGAAGCTGTACTAATGACAAACATTCAAAGAGGATTACCTATCCCCTCAATGATACAACTGCTAATTGCTTTAAGATATTATGCCACGGATGAATTACTAGACTTGTATGTATGTTGAGTCCTCAGCCCTAAGGCTGGTCCGATCCTCAACAGCTCTGCCATCAGCTGTCATAGATGGCCTAGGCATCACTGAAGGGGCGTACTAGGAAAATGAGGAGTGAGGTAGTTTGCCGTTGCTTTCCTCACCGAGCCAGAAATTGCTATGAGATATCAGTCTGCCACGCCCACTGAAATGCATGCATACCAACCCTATGAGCATTTTCACAGCATTCATAGCAGGGACTGGCTGCATAAGGAATGGCATTACTAGCATCACTCATACCTCAGTCACTTTCATATTGTCAAAGCCAAGGATAAGACAGACAGGTCAATGAAAGTAACAAAATTGCTCTAGCCCATACCAGAAGACATAGTGCACTGTAAACCCTAGGTCCCGCCAGCAAAGGCATATACTAGACTTATTATTTATTGTAATGTTTTTATATGTAACTGATTGAGATTATGGTAAATGAATAAGCGCAATGTTCTAATTATAGACTTTTTATAGGCAATTTGCAAATAGTTTCTGCTGACTTACGAAATGTAAGCTAGCCAACAGTCAACAGAATAATTAGAAGAATATCCGTACTGACTGCCAGGAAAAGTTTTCTTCAAGTTTTCTCAAGCTAAAAATCGTTTTCTTTTCCTCCATGGTTGAGCAAAAAAAGAAAAAAAGAAAGAAACAAGAAAAACTATACGTTAGGCTTAACCAGAAATAACTAAAAATGCTTGACGGAAGGCGCTCTTTCCTTGTTTTTTGTTATTATTATTACAGACATCATTGCCAGTTCATAAAATCTCGTCTTTGCAAAGCCTTCTTCAGCCAAAGTCGACTTTGGAGAAAGTAGCGTCAATGAAATAGACGTAGAGCAAGGTAGACTTTCCAATGGAAGTAGACTTCGAAAAGTATCCGTTCAAAGTCTTGTTCTTGAATACGGCCCTTAAATCCCTAGCCAAAACTAAAATGAGCCTGGAATAAGCTGAAGAAGGTTTTAAGGAATTACACCTGATGTATGAAATTTGCAACGGCCGATAGTTTAGCTCATTTACACCGAGTGGCCCAAAGTCATGGGAAGACCCTGAATGTGATGTTAATAACGAGTTGCTCCCCTGAGAGCCCTCAAAACGGTAGCAATACGGCGAGGTGTTGGAATCGTTCTGAAGGGATCTGGACCCACGCATCTTGCACTGCTACCCACAGTTGGTGCGAGGTTCATGAAGCGTACACCAGCATCGACAGCATCCCATAAATACTCGTCTGGATTAAGATCGGGGAATCTGGGTGGCCAATCCATGGTCGTAACTTCACTGGAGTGTTCCTCCAACCACCTGCGCGCCGCCACACAGCGGTGACATTGCTCATTGTCCTGTTGAAACATGGCATCTCCATCTAGGGCCAGAAAGGGGTACAGATGGTCTGAAAGAATGTCCACATAAATTGCACATGTCAGCGCTCCCTGCAACCGGACAATAGGGGCTAATTGCGACCATGAGAACGCTGCCCAGGCCCGAACTGAGCCACCTCCCGCCTGGACACAAACTTGTTGGCACGCAGAATCCATAGCTTGATGGGACATCCGACTCACTCTCACGCGCCCATCAGCTCGATACAACTGGAACCGGGATTCATCGGACCATACCACACGTCGCCAATTTTCCATGGTCCATTGCTGATGTTCGCGGGCCCATGCACGTCGTTGAGCTCTGTATCGAGGGACACGAGTTGGTCGTCGGCTGGTGAAGCCTCTGCGGTGCAGTTGCCTCAATACAGTCCTGGTGGAAATGAGATCCTGACTCCCAACATTCAACTGGGCGGTGATCTGACTCACAGTAGCCCGTCGAGCGTCCAGTATGGTTCTGTGGAGGTGACGTGATGTCCGTTCTTTAAACAGCTCTGGCCTTCCCGTGCGGCGGTTTACGCGGGTGGTAACATTCTCTCTGCGATATTGAAGATCCACCCTCGACAGTGGTGATCTCGGAAACCCGAATTCGCGTCTAATCTCCGCAATGCCACGACCCATGCGCCGTGCGCCGATGATCATGTAAAGTTCAAAGTCGGTTAACTCGCGACGTGTTGCCATCTTCACGACACTGGTGTCTGTTCAACTTCACCGCAGCTAGCCGTAACGCTCAGGGGTCATACACGGCACATTTTCTAATAGGACATCCTTCCCGTGACTTTTGGCCACTCAGTGTATATGCCACAAAACTTCCACAGTCACGTGTGGAAACAGCGAATTTTTGCTGTACTGTGTGACGCCAAAACTAAAGAGGAATAATATGTGACCTGAAATTCTAAATTCACGTTTGGTTATTAATTCCTCATTGAAGGCGCGAGGCAAAGGCTGTAGAACATCACGGATCAGTACGTTCGCAACCTTCTTGGAGTGCAGTCGCTTTTTTGCTCGCTACGTGTGACTCATCCTTAACCAATTTTTTCAGTCGTACGGCTTTTAGTATTCGTGTAGGATATTTATTGTCCTTGAAATGCCGCTAACGTTATCAACTGGACTATGAATGATCCGCCCAATAGGGGGCAGATTATTAATTCTGCCCTACAGACTTGTTACGGTGATCCAGCTACAACACCTTTGCGAATAAATCCTCTTGTTTTCAATCAGATCTTCAAGATCAACAGCAACAAGCCCTCCCAGTGGAGCAACATCACCCTTTACATACTAGACATCATGAAGAGAGCAACGTCAGCACCGGAAACTTATCAACAAAAAGAGAATCAAGTACAGGTACACATAGTCATAATAGTTCTAATATGAAGTACAATTTAGGCCCTACAACTATGCGTTTTCGTGTCGATCCCAATTTACATATGGAACATTCAGTAGATACTGAGAATGAAAATAACACTTCAGAAACAACTAATGACACAAATGCATTAAACCAACTTTCTGTTAATACCCCATTAGCTGCCCCAGCAACTTCTACCGGGTGTACTCGAGACCTTATCCGGAATAGCAGCAAACAAGCTACTTGAACCAAACTTTTTGAAGGAAAACGCCTTGATGTCCATATTCCAAGTAGTGTTGTGCACAGGCTAGGGATTATCAGAAATTTTGACATGACATTTAATGAAAATGAAATTCTGAAGGAAATTTACAGTGCTGTTCCCAATTCCCAAGTGAAACGATTTACAACGAAGTTTCCCAATGGAGACATGCGACCAATTTCAGTCTGCCTCATAACATTTCGTGCCCAACACCGACATCAATATATTTATATCCTAGGAACACGATGCGAAGTTCAACCTTGAATCTTTCCCGTGATGCAATGCCACCGATGTTTAAGATATAACCATTCAGTATCTCAATGCAGAGGACAACAACGCTGCAATAGGTGTGCGGGACCCCATGACGTAAGAACTTGTACCGACACTGCACCACCAACATGCATGTATTGCCAAGGTCCACACTTAGCCACAGATAGGAAGTGTCCCGAGTACAAGAAATGGTCCGAAATCAAATACCTTATGGCTCAGAATAATGTATTTCAAGAAGTAGCAATCAATATGTACCATAGCAGAAATTATTCTACTGCTGTAATGGCCCCGTCTTTCAACTGGCGAAGCAGGGAAGAATTCCCTCCTCTCTCACAATCAGCGGTCCCGTCTCAAGCTGAATTTCAGCCCCATCTACCACGCACGGATATCTCGCCGGCTAACATGCAGCCCATGCAGCCTCGGCATCCAGAACAGGTTTCTCAGCAAGTAAACAACCTGACCAACTCGCCGTTAATCTCACAGCACCATCAACAACAAACAATGCCTCCTCAAAGACAACAAACGCCGATGAGAGTGCATCCACACCACAGCAACTGCATCGGCCCCAGAGACCTCCTCCCCCATCTACATCTACACCGAATTATCCACCAATTCAACAAGGTCAGCATATACCCCCCTCCCACATTTGGCTGTAACAACAATTTCCCACAGACCCTATGCCCCCAACCACATAACATCATGACAACCGCCTCCAAAATTATGAGCATCTGATCGGAAAGATATTTAACCTTATCATGCTCCTCATTACTCAAGCTCAATCTACAACGACCGAGGCCTTTAACCCGGCTATAATACATAACATGATCGCAAGTATATTTACTTCAGGTAATGAATAAAATAATTAAACGGAACGCACGATCCGTACTTGCGAATGAAATGAAATGGCGTATGGCTTTTAGTGCCGGGAGTGTCCGAGGACATACTCGGCTCGCCAGGTGCAGGCTTTACTTGCGAATAAAGAGAGCTTACGGAAATGTTTATACGCTGAAGGTATAGATTTAGGAACCTTGAGTGAAACTTGGTTAATCTAACCATTCCTGGCTATAATGCCATCCGACAGGACCGAGAAGACGGTTGTGGAGGGGTAGCAACATTAATAAAGAATACAATTCCATACGTAGAAACAGTTATTGATCACTCGCAGATTGCAAGTTTTCAGGCCGTTGCCGCAAGAGTTCGCATTAACAACCGAGATATTACATTGGTCTCATTATATAGCCCACCACGAACAAAAGTTCAACTTCAAGAATGGTATCGGCTTACGCAACAGATAGAGCCACTTTTCCTCTTTTGTGGTTATTATAACGCACATAGCACAACATGGGGTTGCGAGATAAATGATACATATGGTGAGGCTGTCGTACAAATAGTAGATGAGTTCAATTTATTTGTGTTAAACGATAGATCGGCTACTAGTACCGGGACAACGTCCATCCGCTGTCGACCTAACCATTTGTTCTTCTAATATATCATCTGATTTTCATTAGAAAATCTTGTCGTATTCAATGGATACTAATCATTATGCTATCATCATTTCGCCTGTTGTACCATTTTGTCCTTCACCGGTCAAACCCACTATTAAATGGAACGTTCAAAACGATGAACTTGGTTAAATACAGAAGGGTCATTGACGCAAATATACAATGTTACACCAAAAAACCACGCTTGATAAATACAACGTCTTCGTACACACCATATCCATTCTTGAACAAAAACAAACCAACATCTCAGAAAGATACCCTACTCCATGGTGGAATTCCGAATATCAGTCGACAGATAGCTAAGAGAAATCAGGCCCTTAGCAAGTTAAAACGAGCAACTACAATGGAAAATTGCCTCAATTACAAGAATATAGGAGTGGCAGTCAAACGCTTTCTGAAAAGGGTAAAGAAAAATAGCTGGAGATCTTATTGTGAAAACTGACCAAGGATACACGCCTATCGCAAATATGGTCGATGGTTAACAAAATGAAGGAAAAAACGCCAACCCCCAGCGCATTTAAATGTTGGACAGAAGAGTTTTCAGACCTTATTGCTCCACCTACGACCTCGCTTCCCCCAAAACAGCGTCCACAGTTGCAACTTTTCCGACCTACGCAAGATAGTCTTACATCACCTTTCACCTTACAAGAATTAGAACAAGTTTTAAAAACTACTGCTAACTCTGCGCCTGGATATGACCATACACATTACTGCATGCTTTCTATCTCGCAATGCCAAGGAAATATTGCTCTTACTTTTCACCTATATTTGGAATGAAAAGAATTTTCCCGATGACTGGACGACGCAGATTATTGTCCCAATTTTAAAACAAGGTAAAGATCCGAACGCAACTTCTTCTTACAGACCCATCGCTCTATCTTCATGCATAGCTAAAAAAAAACTATTGAACGGCTGTTGAAACTTAGACTGGAGTGGTGGTTAGAGTTTCACAATTTTATTGCCTCGCTCTCAATATCGGTTCCGGAAAAGTCGATCTACTTACGACCATCTTACGGACTGAGTACGGACATCGAACGTACATTTATAAACCATGGTTACCTTAGCGCCATATTCCTCGACATAACTGGGGCATACGACAGCGTTATTATACAAGTACTTTCTGAAAAGCTACAAGACCTAGGTCTTCCCGAAATATACGTGCGAGGTATATATAATTTATTTTTCCGACGGACAATCTATATTCGAACCCAAGATAACACCTTGTATGGGCCCAAGTTAGTAACAAAAGGACTCCCTAAGGGTTTTATACTGAGTCCTTTACTGTATGCCATCTACACTGCAGATCTCGACACATAAATTCGGGTTCACCTCACTACGCTGGTAATGTGAATAATATTTGGTGAATTCGCCCCATTGGTCACTGGGGATCGAATCCACGTCCGTATGAGTGGACATTTCACCGCTGGAAATCTTCTTTCGGAGACGTGGGCATGATAGTAAACTATTTACCGTCATCTCCACGTTCCGTTGGATGTGAGTCACTACCGGGTATATACATTCTAGTAGGCCGGATTCCCACTGTGGAAATGTTATCGTATCTAAAACGGGAACTAATTGTACGGAAAAACTCTAGCCTATATAACCAGATTTACAAACATGCCAGAGGTAGCTCGTCAACTCAAAGCTTATCTTAATATTTACATTTGTCAATATGACAACAACGTACGGAAAGGTTACTTATTATGCTCGCACAATTGGGAACATGCATCATTTTCAAAAATATTTTTTTTGAAAAGTACACCAATGAAATAGTACGTAAACGTGTTGCATTGTGGTATGTTGCCTTGTTTTCTACCATTAAAAAAATATTTAATAGTGCCTTTCCGCAAGGCGAGTGAAACGGCCTCTGACGTAAGCGGCGCGCTGTGACGTCACGATCCAGTATCGCATGCAGCTCTACCAGCCGTTGTGCATCAGCCGTTGCTAAAAGCCGATTGTTTATTATACGTGATCGCGAATAACTTCGAAATGACAGAAGAAAGGTTCAAAACAGCACAGTCAGACAATCTACCATGTGTAGATGTCATCATTCTTGAAGAATGTGACTTTTGTGGCCGCAGAAATTCGCGAATAACAAGCAAGTTTGTAAGTGGCGTCTTTTATATACGTGCAATGTACTGTAACCCATAGTATTAGGATAACAACGAACCTGGATAGATATCACATCACTTTCAACATTTCCTTCTAGACTGATTCCCCTATTAAAGAATAACATTACATTTTCGGGCTTTCAGCATTAATAAAGTAAGAAATCGGATTTCAGCACTAACATAAACATATAGGTAGCATTATAGTACTAGTCCGCTTCTGTGGTGTAGTGGTTAATGTGTGCCACTCCCGGAGGCCCGGTTTCGATTCCCGGCTCTGCCATGAAAGTTGAAAACAAATAGTACGAGAGCTGGAACGGGGTCTACTCAGCCTCGGGAGGTCAACTGAGTAGAAGGGTTTCGAATCCCACCTCAGCCATCCTCGAAGTGGTTTTTCGTATTTTCCTACTTCTCCTCCAGGCACCTATGGCCACGGCCGTTTCCTTCCCTCTTCCTTGTCTATCCCTTCCGATCCTCCCATCCTCCAACAAGGCCCCTGTTGAGCATAACAGATGAGGCCGCCTGGGCGAGGTAATGGCCCTCCTTACCAGTTTCATCTCCATACTCAAAGTCTCACGTTCCAGGACACTGCCCTTGAGGTGGTAGAGGTGAAATCCCTCGCTGAGTCCGAGAGAAAACCAACCCTGAAGGATAAACTGATTAAGAAAGAAAGAAAGAAGGAAAGAAAGAAAGAAAGATCATAGTACTATAGGGCTATAATCTATCATTCCCAAAAAATATATATATTTATGGTTGGGACAACTGGCCTACCCACTTCCGGGGCCCATGAAAGAGAATTAAATATCTTTGTGGAGGGAAAAAGTCAAACATGATAAAGATAAATATGACTTCATCTAGTTTTCACAAGTCGGGCTGAGTGGTTCAGACTGTTGAGGTACTGGCCTTCTGACCCCAACTTGGCAGGTTCGATCCTGGTTCAGTCCGGTGGTAGTTGAAGGTGCCTCGTGTCGGTAGATTTACTGGCACGTAAAAGAACTCCTGCAGGACTAAATTCCTGCACATCGGCGTCTCCGAAAATTGTAGAAGTAGTTAGCGGGGCGTGAAGCCAATAACATTAATTACATTTGGCTTTTAACAAGCTGAGCATATCAGGAAAGAAAAGTGTCCTGGTGACATTTTAGTCGCTCAATACAGGAATGTCTTTGGGTGCTGTGACTTTTACTTTTTTTTTTTTTTTTTTGCTGTTTGCTTTACGTCACACCGTCACATATAGGTCTTATGGCGACGATGGGACAGGAAAGGCCTAGGAATGGGAACAAAGCGGCCGTGGCCCTAGGTACAGCCTCAGTATTTGCCTGGTGTGAAAATGGGAAACCACGGAAAATCATCTTCAGGGCTGCCGGGAGTGGGGTTCAAAACCCACTATCTCCCGGATGCGAGCTCACAGCTGCGCGCTCCTAACCGCACGGCCAACTCGCGCGGTATTTTTACCCTTCGGTTTATTGACTTGGCTTGTATAACCTAAAACTTAGGCTAAATTGGATAATATTTTAAACACCTACATCACTATTTTCACCTGTGTGCAATTATGTTATTTATTTCATTAATATTATGATAATTATTATAATTGAGCAAACTTATGTGACCCCAACAGACAAGCATTGGTTTTGTGTAGAGTTATACATTTGTTAAATTCACGTTGTTTCCTTTCATGATGTACACGCCTATCCTTTGTTACATTATAGAGTATTTAGATATAGCCTACATTTCTTTACCAATTAAGCTCTTCAATAAAGACATACATAACTGTCCCATGCCAAGATAGAATTAGAGCTGTCAAAATGGTTCATAACCCCTTTGATTTATTATCTTGACATGGATCACCCAAAACATAGGTTAGGTTTGGAGAATACTTTAATAATCAGCATTATTTAATGCACTGTTTATTACTTTCATATTCCAAGATGTAATTGAAGCATTTAAATAAAGCATCATACATTAAAATTTAAAGTTTTACCACTAGAACAGCTGACATGGAAAAGTGATTTGAAAATTCAAACAAATTCATCTTACGTTAAAATCTTCAAAAAAGTAAACTGTAGACTTTTCCGATATATCACCAGCATTTCTCCGGCTCGCCAAAATCCATTTCTCCCTAGTTTTAGCGTCTTTGGAACATTTATAAACAATTTGTTTGGTACGGTATGCGATGTGCTATTGCACATCGGAAATCTACACCATTTATAAGTTTTCTGCCTCACTGTCTGCGCAGGATTCATTTTAAGTCTAAAATATACCACTCAGATTATTATCCAATGTATAGACCTCGAATTTAACTATACCAGACACTAACGTAAAGTAGAAATACGCGAAGTGTATCCTGCTTCTCACAGCACACTATGTGTTATTTCGTCTGCTAATTCAGTCAACCTGTACGATGACGTCAGACCAATGAGATCGCGTACTTGCGTGACGTGACATTTTCGTACATTTTTATCATGTTTGGAGTTATTATTTGTACATTCTGATCACATTTTTGAATTCTGCATGAAATTTTGAATCAGATTAGCATATTTTTAATTAAAACACCGGATCATGCATGTTCCCTATTAAGACATGTGCCGTCCGTGGGGTACTTCGCACATACTGCCAGTTATCTCTCATGTGGAGTACCAAAATTTGGTCCCGACTAATCCGACACATGACGACTGTCCCTATCATATCTTCCTACGATTATTATATAATTATCATGATTATTTATCTGATTATTATCATATATAGTGATTACCATCATTTTTAATTATCATTTATTTCAATTCTCATCCTATATTTGTTTATTATCATTCATCATCCGGGATGATTATATGCTAACCTTCGCCGATGTTTCAAACGAAGGGTCGTGTTTCCTCGTAATTAATCCGCACAAATTAATGATCAATTTTGTAATAAATTATTATTATTATTCTTAGAGATTATCATATTCGTAACACTGAATCATCATCCATCAAATATTTTAATTTCCTTTCATCATTAATATTATTATTCTCAGAAATAATATTGCAAGTTCTTCTTCTTGTGCTTCTTCAAATTATTATTATTATTATTATTATTATTATTATTATTATTATTATTATTATTATTATTATTATTATTATTATTATCAGTGGAGATTATCATTATCGTATCACTTATTCATCATTGATTTAATATTTTAATTTTATTTCACCATTATTATTATTATTATTATTATTATTATTATTATTATTATTATTATTATTATTATTATTATTATTATTATTATATCTTTATTTCACATGTTACACTGCCGTTAACTATATTTATGGTCAATGCATAAGCTTTTACAATTTCGGTCTAGTTTGGCACTAAGCAATCAATAAAGACAAGATTTACATGGATTATTATTATTATTTTGAAAGTTTTATATTTTAATTTCCAATCTTTATAATTTAGTCACATATGTTAAATCCCAATATGAACCACCAAGATCCGATTTATATCGGTCGGGAAACCACGGTATTTGGAACCGCAACCTTCATTTTCGTACTGCCGTTAATTTTATGGGAACACCATGTCCTCCCAGGACAATTCTCATATCACATGCCACATGGGAAATACATCCAATGCCTGCGATTGCTAAATTATTCCTTCCTTTTCATTTGAAGTTCCACTGGAACTCTTAAAACATTTATTTAACTAGTTAATCCTCGGTGCGTGGATTCCGCCACTCATAACACCGGAATCGGCATATTATATTGACTTAGGCCTTGGGATTATTCTATTTCCTTATCAACATCAGTACGGCTCAATTTTCACCTCTTGCCGGATTTTTGTCCCGCACGAATTCAACATGAAAAATGGGCTCAAACCACTCTGGGCTTTTAACATATCGTGACCATCCTATACACGTTCCTCTATTACTTCTAAAAATATTTATGATTATTATAGAGTCCAAAAACGTTAAATCAACAATTTATGTTAAAACCAAATTTACTGCTCGAATTAAAGTCTTTTACGCCACATGTTATCTCCACATTGATTATTACTTTCACCAGCGAACTCACATTATTATCATACTTTAACTTGCGAACCGACCAAGCCTTATTATTATTATTCCACTTTAACTTGCAAACTCACAAAGCATTATTATTATTATTTCGCATGACCTTCCGTACGCAAACACATAATTACAGACCCTGGCACTTTCATATATCTGGATGTCTGGTAACATATATACCTAAGGTACAAATAATCACCGCAGTGATTGAAAATCAAAATAAACTGGGTTAGCATAAAAGAAAAACCTGACACTTGAAATGAACTTCAACTTCCTTAAGACCTCATTACCAGATAAGATATTTTCTGCATCCACTGAATTAATTCGACTGCATTCCATTACGTTAGTTTTAGAATTATTTATTTTCATTCGGCACTTTTCAACGAAGAACGCGTCAACATGGATCTCTTCTGTAGACTCTGACAACATGATTTCTACATCGACGGCATTTCAGCCCAAGTCTCCCCTCACTGGACCCCTATAGGCAGGTTGGTGGAACCAGTTTCACTGACTGCCCTAAATACCAAACTAAGTGACAATATGGTAATTCGCGTTACCTTTTCTTCTACATGGGAATTCGATATAGACCACTATAATTCACCGTGAACTAGGGTTCTTCTTCTTCTTCTTCTTCTTCTTCACAGAATGTTGATGGCCATCGTGGATTTATCCACCTTTGGATGTACTCGTATTTGTTTAGCGTATGGCTTTTAGTGTCGGGAGTGTCTGAGGACATGTTCGGATCACCTGGTACAGGTCTATTTAACGCCCATGGACGACCTCTGTGTCTGGATGTAGGATGATGATGACGAGATACGGAGAGGGTGAAACCCGGTGTCGGCACATAGCCTACTCCTGTCGAATAGTACCAAGGGGTCTGCTCAGAGCTTTACGTCTCCATCCGATGGACGAATCACCATCAACAGTGTCAAATGCCCTGAATCCATATCACCATATGGACACTGCGGAGAGGTTTGGAATTGAATCCAGGCTTTTGGCACGCATTCTAGCGATTAGAAATTGTGTTCCTCTCCTACCCTGCCAGCCAACATTTTTTCCATTTTTTTTTTACGTCGCACCGACACAGATAGGTCTTATGGCGACGATGGGATGGAAAGGCCTAGGGAGTGGGAAGGAAGCGGCCGTAGCCTTAATTACGCTACAGGCATTTGCCAGGTGTGAAAATGGGAAAGCACGGAAAACCACCTTCAGGGCTGCCGACAGTGGGGTTCGAACCCACTATTTTCCGGATGCAAGCTCACAGCTGCGCGACCCAATCAGCACGGCCAACTCGCCCGGTGGCCAACATTGTGAAGGTGATTCCTTTTTTGCACGAACGGGACTAGAACTGGCTAACCACAGTGTTAGAACGCGGCGACCACCAGGCGTGCCCCTGTGGGTAGTGTTACGAAAATATTACAAATGCTCCCTTTTATCTCGGATTAAAAACTTATCCATCACTTCACATATTAACACCACCAGTAATCAATCACTAGACTAGTTATTAGGGTGATAAGTGATTTGATTGGTACAAACACGCTAATGTTGTGCCTCAAGCAGAAGCGGATTATAGGGCCACTAAGCATGTACCTACGGGAGGCGGTAAATTATAGCTAAAACTATTAATGTTTTACTTTTGGTAATACCTACAAGAGGATGGAATGCTAATTAGGAAGGTGGAGCAGGTGGATCATTTCAAGAAGACTATTTGGGATACTAAGCGAAACTCAATCAGGTCCGGAATTTTACCCGCGACTGGTTGCCGTATTTTTCGAACTATAAGACGCACCCTGTTAATTTGATGAAATTTTAAAGAAAAATATAATCTCACTGTATTTTCAAACAAAATTTTACAGAAATAATTTAATTTGTGTACCTGTTACATATTACAAGTACTGTAGCTGTTGCCTTCCTCCTGCCCTATTGCCATGTAATTTTGCGTATTCCATAACTTTTAATTTGAATATGAAGTCGTAAAGAAACCTTTCCTGTACAACTGGCATTGTGTACAGTAAATTACCACTACCTTGCCACTACTGGAATTTGCTACTGATTACAAAGTGAAAGATTATCTTTTTACCCTTCCTTGAAGGTTACCTATAACGGCAGTCAAGGTCGCAGCAGTTTGTGGTTGCGCGGTACGATAAGGAACCAGCAGAAAAGGAGTTGCGAGCCGTCTTGTTAAGAAATCCCTGCCAACTCACATTCCTGTCGACAAATGCAGGTATACCCCTGTTTCTTAACTGCAGTAATAAAATAGATCAATTGCTGACAGTACTGTAACAACTATTTTGAGCATTGTTGTTGTTTGAGTTATCAGTCCATAGACTGGTTTGATGCAGTCCTCCATGCCACCCTATCCTGTGCTAACCTTTCCATTTCTACGTAACTATTGCATCCTACATCTGCTCTAATCTGCTTGTGATATTGGTACCTTGGTCTACCCCTACCGTTCTTACCGCCTACACTTCCTTCAGAAACCAGCTGAACATGTCCTGGGTGTCTTAAGATGTGGGCTATCATTCTCTCTCTTCTTCTCGTCACATTTAGCCAAATCGATCTCCTCTCACCAATTCGATTCAGGATCTTTTCATTCGTGATTCTATCTACCCATCTCACCTTCAGCATTCTTCTGTAACACCACATTTCAAAAGCTTCTATTATCTTTCTTTCTGAGCTAGTTATCGACCATGTTTCACTTCCATACAATGCCACGCTCCATACGAAAGTCTTCAAAGACGTCTTTCTAATTCCTATATCAATGTTTGAAGTGAGCACATTTCTTTTCTCAAGAAAGCTCTTCTTTGCTTGTGCTAGTCTGCATCGTTAGTTATTTTACTACCCAATAACAATATGCATCCATTTCCTTTAACACTTAATTTCCTAATCTAATATTTCCTGCATCACCTGCCTTCGTTCGACTGCACTTCATTACTTTTGATTTGGACTTATTGATTTTCATCTTGTACTCCTTACTCAAGACTTTGTCCGTACCATTCAGCAACTTCTCGAGATCTTCTGTAGTCTCAGATAAAATAACAAGATCATCGCCAAAACCTAAAGGTTTTGATTTCCTCTCCTTGGATTGTGATTCCCTTTCCAAATTCCTCTTTGATTTGCTTTACCGACTGTTCTATGTAAACATTGAAAAGGGGAAAAAAAGGGGGGGGGGATTGCAGCCTTGCCTCACTCCTTTGTGGATTGCTGCTTCTTTTTCAAAGCCCTCGATTCTTATCACTGCAGACTGATTTTTATACAGATTGTAGATAATTCTTCGTTCTCGGTATCTGATCCCAATCACCTTCAGAATCGCAAATAGCTTGGTCCAACCAAACAATATCGAATGCCTGTTCTAGATCTACGAACGCCATGTACGTGGGATTGTCCTTCTTAATTCGACCCTCGAAGATCAGACGTAAAGTCAGGATTGATTCAGGAGTTCCTACATTTTTTCTGAAGCCAAACTGATCTCCCAACTCAACTGAGCACGTTTACTCAGTGTGTGATAACACTTCGGATTATAAGACGCAGCCATATTTTAGGCAGTGTGTCTTAAGCAGCCTATACACATACGAACATGGTTCGGTGAGCTTCATCTTTTTCAAAGTTCCCGAACCAAGATCGCTTGCGTGTATTGTCTCACGAACCATATTCGTGGCGAACATGGCCTTCCTCTCAACTGTACAAACCGGCTCTGACCACTTGACAAGGAGTTGATGCGACCTTTATGTATGCTAGCTTCTTGACAATTTTTATGGAGACTTTCAGAGGCTTTCCTTGTCTTCCGAAAGTGAAATGAGAAAAATATAGACAAAAATATGTGGGAAGAGGCTTTACAGGAGCTACTGAGAATACCGCGAGAGAAGATACCCGAGGCGAGATTTAGTTAGCATTTTTAACTGACAGAGTTAATTTGTTGAAACAAAGTTTCCGTAGGGAAGTGAGGAAAGTTAAAGAGTCGAAAAGTAAAACGGGCTCGTCGCAAGAAAGTGTCCGTGTACCAAAATTGTGGTACTTCGGTCTTCTTTCATTTCTCAATGACCAAGAGGAAATACGTAACTCGAGATCTAATATTTATGTTCCAGTCACTGGGGAAGGGGAGCCAGATTATGACAACCAGTACGAGGAATCGCAGATAATAACAATAATTTGTTGCATTTAAATCTTAGTATTTATTAAATTGATTCTAACAAGGATTTAAAACTTCAACACATGTTTCATATTGTTCATTTTATATTGAGGATATCATTCGGTCCTACCAGGCAACTTTTCCCCGGGCATTAAAATAACTCACACAAATCAATCCACTCAGCCTTTTAACTACGGTAATGTTTTTTTACAAGTTACTTTACGTCTTACGGTGAAGATGGGACAAGAAAGGGCTAGAAGTGGAAAGGAAGCAGCCCTTAAGATACAGCCTCAGCATTTGCCTGGTGTAAAATGGGGAACCACGAGAAACCACCTTCAGGGCTGCCACTGTCTCCCGAATACTGGATACTTAAGCGACTGCAGCTATTACGCTCGGTGTTGGTTTATTCACAGAGGCTTACAGACTGAAAGCTGCTGGGCAGAACAGTCTACAATGAAGATGTATATTGTATGTGTGTACTACAATAATACTTTTTGTATGCACCGAGCGAGTTAGCTATGCGGATTTTTGTTTCAAAATATTGGCTTTCGGTCTTCTCCACCATGCAGCCAGCTACAAAGTAGTATTTTTCTTATCGGCATATATTATGTTTTATGGTTTGGGGGTCATCTGGAAACTTGTGTAACGTAACGCGAAAAAATGTGTGACGGAAGTGTAACCATAGCAACTGCGCAGGCTGTGATGTAAGGTATGTTACCTAGCAACTGCGCAGGCTGTGGTGTAAGGTATGTTATCTAGCAACTGCGCAGGCTGTGGTGTAAGGTATGTTACCTAGCAAGTGCGCAGGGTGTGATGTAAGGTATGTTACCTAGCAACTGCGCAGGCTGAGATGTAAGGTATGTTACCTAGAAACTGCGCAGGCTGTGATGTAAGGTATGTTACCTAGCAACTGTGCAGGCTGTGATGTAAGGTATGTTACCTAGAAACTGCGCAGGCAGTGATGTAAGGTATGTTACCTAGAAACTGCGCAGGCTGTGATGTAAGGTATGTTAACTAGCAACTGCGCAGGCTGTGGTGTAAGGTATGTTACCTAGCAACTGCGCAGGCTGAGATGTAAGCTATGTTACCTAGAAACTGCGCAGGCTGTGATGTAAGGTATGTTACCTAGCAACTGTGCAGGCTGTGATGTAAGGTATGTTAACTAGCAACTGTGCAGGCTGTGATGTAAGGTATGTTACCTAGCAACTGTGCAGGCTGTGATGTAAGGTATGTTAACTAGCAACTGCGCAGGCTGTGGTGTAAGGTATAATACCTAGCAACTGCGCAGGCTGTGATGTAAGGTATGTTACCTAGCAACTGCGCAGGCAGTGATGTAAGGTATGTTACCTAGAAACTGCGCAGGCTATGATGTAAGGTATGTTACCTAGCAACTGTGCAGGCTGTGGTGTAATGTATGTTACCTAGAAACTGCGCAGGCTATGATGTAAGGTATGTTACCTAGCAACTGTGCAGGCTGTGGTGTAAGGTATGTTACCTAGAAACTGCGCAGGCAGTGATGTAAGGTACGTTACCTAGAAACTGCGCAGGCTGTGATGTAAAGTATGTTACGTAGCAACTGTGCAGGCAGTGATGTAAGGTATGTTACCTAGCAACTGTGCAGGCTGTGGTGTAAGGTATGTTAACTAGCAACCGTGCAGCATTGATGTAAGGTATGTTAACTAGCAACCGTGCAGCACTGATGTAAGGTATGTTACCTAGCAACTGTGCAGGCTGTGGTGTAAAGTATGTTACCTAGCAGCAGTGCAGGCAGTGATATAAGGTATGTTACCTACGAACTGTGCAGGCAGTGATGTAAGGTATGTTACCTAGCAACTGCGCAGGCTGTGATGTAAGGTATGTTACCTAGAAACTGCACAGGCAGTGATGTAAGGTATGTTACCTAGAAACTGGGCAGGCTGTGATGTAAGGTATGTTACCTAGAAACTGTGCAGGCAGTGATGTAAGGTATGTTACCTAGCAACTGCGCAGGCTGTGGTGTAAGGTATGTTAACTAGCAACTGCGCAGGCTGTGGTGTAAGGTATGTTACCTAGCAACTGCGCAGGCTGTGATGTAAGGTATGTTACCTAGCAACTATGCAGGCAGTGATGTAAGGTATGTTACCTAGCAAACGTGCAGCAGTGATATAAGTTATGTTATCCAGTAACCGTGTAGGCTGTTATGTAAGGTATGTTACCTAGCAACTGCGCAGGCAGTGATGTAAGGTATGTTACCTAGAAACTGCGCAGGCTAAGATGTAAGGTATGTTAACTAGCAAATGCGCAGGCTGTGGAGTAAGGTATGTTACCTAGCAACTGCGCAGGCTGTGATGTAAGGTATGTTACCTAGAAACTGCACAGGCAGTGATGTAAGGTATGTTACCTAGAAACTGGGCAGGTTGTGATGTAAGGTATGTTACCTAGAAATTGGGCAGGCTGTGATGTAAGGTATGTTACCTAGAAACTGGGCAGGCTGTGATGTAAGGTATGTTACCTAGAAACTGTGCAGGCAGTGATGTAAGGTATGTTACCTAGCAACTGCGCAGGCTGTGGTGTAAGGTATGCTAACTAGCAACTGCACAGGCTGTGATGTAAGGTATGTTACCTAGCAACTGCGCAGGCTGTGGTGTAAGGTATGTTAACTAGCAACTGCGCAGGCTGTGGTGTAAGGTATGTTACCTAGCAACTGCGCAGGCTGTGATGTAAGGTATGTTACCTAGAAACTGCGCAGGCAGTGATGTAAGGTATGTTACCTAGAAACTGTGCAGGCAGTGATGTAAGGTATGTTACGTAGCAACTGCGCAGGCTGTGGGGTAAGGTATGTTACCTAACAACCATGCACGCAGTGATGTAAGGTATGTTACCTAGCAAACGTGCAGCAGTGATATAAGGTATGTTACCTAGCAACCGTGTAGGCTGTTATGTAAGGTATGTTACCTAGCAACTGCGCAGGCCGTGATGTAAGGTATGTTACCTAGCAACTGCGCAGGCTATGATGTAAGGTATGTTAACTAGCAAATGCGCAGGCTGTGGAGTAAAGTATGTTACCTAGCAACTGCGCAGGCTGTGATGTAAGGTATGTTACCTAGAAACTGCACAGGCAGTGATGTAAGGCATGTTACCTAGAAACTGCGCAGGCTGTGATGTAAGGTATGTTACCTAGAAACTGTGCAGGCAGTGATGTAAGGTATGTTACCTAGAAACTGCGCAGGCTGTGATGTAAGGTATGTTACCTAGAAACTGCGCAGGCTGTGATGTAAGGTATGTTAACTAGTAACTGCGCAGGCTGTGGTGTAAGGTATGTTAACTAGAAACTGCGGAGGCAGTGATGTATGGCATGTTACCTAGAAACTCTACAGGCAGTGATGTAAGGTAAGTTACCTAGCAACTGCGCAGGCTGTGGAGTAAGGTATGTTAACTAGCAACTGCGCAGGCTGTGGTGTAAGGTATGTTACCTAGAAACTGCGCAGGCTGTGATGTAAGGTATGTTACCTAGAAACTGCGCAGGCTGAGATGTAAAGTATGTTACCTAGCAACTGTGCAGGCAGTGATGTAAGGTATGTTACCTAGCAACTGTGCCGGCTGTGGTGTAAGGTATGTTAACTAGCAACCGTGCAGCATTGATGTAAGGTATGTTAACTAGCAACCGTGCAGCATTGATGTAAGGTATGTTACCTAGCAACTGTGCAGGCTGTGGTGTAAAGTATGTTACCTAGCAGCAGTGCAGGCAGTGATATAAGGTATGTTACCTAGATACTGTGCAGGCAGTGATGTAACGTATGTTACCTAGCAACTGCGCAGGCTGTGATGTAAGGTATGTTACCTAGAAACTGTGCAGGCAGTGATGTAAGGTATGTTACCTAGCAACTGCGCAGGCTGTGGTGTAAGGTATGTTAACTAGCAACTGCGCAGGCTGTGATGTAAGGTATGTTACCTAGAAACTGCGCAGGCAGTGATGTAAGGTATGTTACCTAGAAACTGCGCAGGCTGTGATGTAAGGTATGTTACCTAGAAACTGTGCAGGCAGTGATGTAAGGTATGTTACCTAGCAACTGCGCAGGCTGTGGTGTAAGGTATGTTACCTAGCAACCATGCAGGCAGTGATGTAATGTATGTTACCTAGCAACCGTGCAGCAGTGATATAAGGTATGTTATCTAGCAACCGTGTAGGCTGTTATGTAAGGTATGTTACCTAGCAACTGCGCAGGCAGTGATGTAAGGTATGTTACCTAGAAACTGCGCAGGCTATGATGTAAGGTATGTTACCTAGCAACTGTGCAGGCTGTGGTGTAATGTATGTTACCTAGATACTGCGCAGGCTATGATGTAAGATATGTTACCTAGCAACTGTGCAGGCTGTGGTGTAAGGTATGTTACCTAGAAACTGCGCAGGCAGTGATGTAAGGCATGTTACCTAGAAACTGTGCGGGCAGTGATGTAAGGTAAGTTACCTAGCAACTGCGCAGGCTGTGGAGTAAGGTATGTTAACTAGCAACTGCGCAGGCTGTGGTGTAAAGTATGTTACCTAGAAACTGCGCAGGCTGTGATGTAAGGTATGTTACCTAGAAACTGCGCAGGCTGTGATGTAATGTATGTTACCTAGCAACTGTGCAGGCAGTGATGTAAGGTATGTTACCTAGCAACTGTGCAGGCTGTGGTGTAAGGTATGTTAACTAGCAACCGTGCAGCATTGATGTAAGGTATGTTAACTAGCAACCGTGCAGCACTGATGTAAGGTATGTTACCTAGCAACTGTGCAGGCTGTGGTGTAAAGTATGTTACCTAGCAGCAGTGCAGGCAGTGATATAAGGTATGTTACCTAGGAACTGTGCAGGCAGTGATATAAGGTATGTTACCTAGCAACTGCGCAGGCTGTGATGTAAGGTATGTTACCTAGAAACTGCACAGGCAGTGATGTAAGGTATGTTACCTAGAAACTGGGCAGGCTGTGATGTAAGGTATGTTACCTAGAAACTGTGCAGGCAGTGATGTAAGGTATGTTACCTAGCAACTGCCCAGGCTGTGGTGTAAGGTATGTTACCTAGCAACTGCGCAGGCTGTGGTGTAAGGTATGTTAACTAGCAACTGCGCAGGCTGTGGTGTAAGGTATGTTACCTAGCAACTGCGCAGGCTGTGATGTAAGGTATGTTACCTAGGAACCATGCAGGCAGTGATGTAAGGTATGTTACCTAGCAAACGTGCAGCAGTGATATAAGGTATGTTATCTAGCAACCGTGTAGGCTGTTATGTAAGGTATGTTACCTAGCAACTGCGCAGGCAGTGATGTAAGGTATGTTACCTAGAAACTGCGCAGGCTAAGATGTAAGGTATGTTAACTAGCAAATGCGCAGGCTGTGGAGTAAGGTATGTTACCTAGCAACTGCGCAGGCTGTGATGTAAGGTATGTTACCTAGAAAATGCACAGGCAGTGATGTAAGGTATGTTACCTAGGAACTGGGCAGGCTGTGATGTAAGGTATGTTACCTAGAAACTGGGCAGGCTGTGATGTAAGGTATGTTACCTAGAAACTGTGCAGGCAGTGATGTAAGGTATGTTACCTAGCAACTGCGCAGGCTGTGGTGTAAGGTATATTAACTAGCAACTGCGCAGCCTGTGATGTAAGGTATGTTACCTAGCAACTGCGCAGGCTGTGGTGTAAGGTATGTTACCTAGAACCTGTGCAGGCAGTGATGTAAGGTATGTTACGTAGCAACTGCGCAGGCTGTGGTGTAAGGTATGTTACCTAGCAACCATGCAGGCAGTGATGTAAGGTATGTTACCTAGCAAACGTGCAGCAGTGATATAAGGTATGTTACGTAGCAACTGCGCAGGCTGTGGTGTAAGGTATGTTACCTAGCAACCATGCAGGCAGTGATGTAAGGTATGTTACCTAGCAAACGTGCAGCAGTGATATAAGGTATGTTATCTAGCAACCGTGTAGGCTGTTATGTAAGGTATGTTACCTAGCAACTGCGCAGGCAGTGATGTAAGGTATGTTAACTAGAAACTGCGCAGGCTATGATGTAAGGTATGTTAACTAGCAAATGCGCAGGCTGTGTAGTAAGGTATGTTACCTAGCAACTGCGCAGGCTGTGATGTAAGGTATGTTGCCTAGAAACTGCACAGGCAGTGATGTAAGGTATGTTACCTAGAAACTGCGCAGGCTGTGATGTAAGGTATGTTACCTAGAAACTGTGCAGGCAGTGATGTAAGGTATGTTACCTAGAAACTGCGCAGGCTGTGATGTAAGGTAAGTTACCTAGCAACTGCGCTGGCTGTGGAGTAAGGTAAGTTAACTAGCAACTGCGCAGGCTGTGGTGTAAGGTATGTTACCTAGAAACTGCGCAGGCTGTGATGTAAGGTATGTTACCTAGAAACTGCGCAGGCTGTGATGTAAAGTATGTTACCTAGCAACTGTGCAGGCAGTGATGTAAGGTATGTTACCTAGCAACTGTGCCGGCTGTGGTGTAAGGTATGTTAACTAGCAACCGTGCAGCATTGATGTAAGGCATGTTAACTAGCAACCGTGCAGCATTGATGTAAGGTATGTTACCTAGCAACTGTGCAGGCTGTGGTGTAAAGTATGTTACCTAGCAGCAGTGCAGGCAGTGATATAAGGTATGTTACCTAGAAACTGTTCAGGCAGTGATGTAAGGTATGTTACCTAGCAACTGCGCAGGCTGTGATGTAAGGTATGTTACCTAGAAACTGCACAGGCAGTGATGTAAGGTATGTTACCTAGAAACTGGGCAGGCTGTGATGTAAGGTATGTTACCTAGAAACTGTGCAGGCAGTGATGTAAGGTATGTTACCTAGCAACTGCGCAGGCTGTGGTGTAAGGTATGTTACCTAGAAACTGCGCAGGCAGTGATGTAAGGCATGTTACCTAGAAACTGCACAGGCAGTGATGTAAGGTAAGTTACCTAGCAACTGTGCAGGCTGTGGTGTAAAGTATGTTACCTAGAAACTGCGCAGGCTGTGATGTAAGGTATGTTACCTAAAAATTGCGCAGGCTGTGATGTAAGGTATGTTACCTAGAAACTGCGCAGGCTGTGATGTAAGGTATGTTACCTAGAAACTGCGCAGGCTGTGATGTAAAGTATGTTACCTAGAAACTGCGCAGGCTGTGGTGTAAGGTATGTTACATAGAAACTGCGCAGGCTGTGATGTAAGGTATGTTACCTAGAAACTGCGCAGGCTGTGATGTAAGGTATGTTACCTAGCAACTGCGCAGGATGTGATGTAAGGTATGTTAACTAGCAACTGCGCAGGCTGTGGTGTAAGGTATGTTAATAGCAACTGCGCAGGCTGTGATGTAAGGTATGTTACCTAGCAACTGCGCAGGCTGTGATGTAAGGTATGTTACATACAAACTGTGCAGGCAGTGATGTAAGGTATGTTACCTAGTAACTGTGCAGGCTGTGGTGTAAAGTATGTTACCTAGCAGCAGTGCAGGCAGTGATATAAGGTATGTTACCTAGCAACTGCGCAGGCTGTGATGTAAGGTATGTTAACTAGCAACTGCGCAGGCTGTGGTGTAAGGTATGTTAATAGCAACTGCGCAGGCTGTGATGTAAGGTATGTTACCTAGCAACTGCGCAGGCTGTGATGTAAGGTATGTTACATACAAACTGTGCAGGCAGTGATGTAAGGTATGTTACCTAGCAACTGCGCAGGCTGTGATGTAAGGTATGTTACATACAAACTGTGCAGGCAGTGATGTAAGGTATGTTACATAGAAACTGTGCAGGCAGTGATGTAAGGTATGTTACCTAGCAACTGCGCAGGCAGTGATGTAAGGTATGTTAACTAGCAACCGTGCAGCAGTGATGTAAGGTATGTTAACTAGCAACCGTGCAGCATTGATGTAAGGTATGTTAACTAGCAACCGTGCAGCAATGATGTAAGGTATGTTAACTAGCAACCGTGCAGCACTGATGTAAGGTATGTTACCTAGCAACTGTGCAGGCTGTGGTGTAAAGTATGTTACCTAGCAGCAGTGCAGGCAGTGATATAAGGTATGTTACCTAGGAACTGTGCAGGCAGTGATGTAAGGTATGTTACCTAGCAACTGCGCAGGCTGTGATGTAAGGTATGTTACCTAGAAACTGCACAGGCAGTGATGTAAGGTATGTTACCTAGAAACTGGGCAGGCTGTGATGTAAGGTATGTTACCTAGAAACTGTGCAGGCAGTGATGTAAGGTATGTTACCTAGCAACTGCGCAGGCTGTGGTGTAAGGTATGTTAACTAGCAACTGCGCAGGCTGTGGTGTAAGGTATGTTACCTAGCAACTGCGCAGGCTGTGATGTAAGGTATGTTACCTAGCAACCATGCAGGCAGTGATGTAAGGTATGTTACCTAGCAAACGTGCAGCAGTGATATAAGGTATGTTATCTAGCAACCGTGTAGGCTGTTATGTAAGGTATGTTACCTAGCAACTGCGCAGGCAGTTATGTAAGGTATGTTACCTAGAAACTGCGCAGGCTAAGATGTAAGGTATGTTAACTAGCAAATGCGCAGGCTGTGGAGTAAGGTATGTTACCTAGCAACTGCGCAGGCTGTGATGTAAGGTATGTTACCTAGAAACTGCACAGGCAGTGATGTAAGGTATGTTACCTATGAACTGGGCAGACTGTGATGTAAGGTATGTTACCTAGAAACTGGGCAGGCTGTGATGTAAGGTATGTTACCTAGAAACTGTGCAGGCAGTGATGTAAGGTATGTTACCTAGCAACTGCGCAGGCTGTGGTGTAAGGTATGTTAACTAGCAACTGCGCAGGCTGTGATGTAAGGTATGTTAACTAGCAACTGCGCAGGCTGTGGTGTAAGGTATGTTACCTAGCAACTGCGCAGCTGTGATGTAAGGTATGTTACCTAGAAACTGTGCAGGCAGTGATGTAAGGTATGTTACCTAGAAACTGTGCAGGCAGTGATGTAAGGTATGTTACCTAGCAACTGCGCAGGCTGTGATGTAAGGTATGTTACCTAGCAACCATGCAGGCAGTGATGTAAGGTATGTTACCTAGCAAACGTGCAGCAGTGATATAAGGTATGTTATCTAGCAACCGTGTAGGCTGTTATGTAAGGTATGTTACCTAGCAACTGCGCAGGCAGTTATGTAAGGTATGTTACCTAGAAACTGCGCAGGCTAAGATGTAAGGTATGTTAACTAGCAAATGCGCAGGCTGTGGAGTAAGGTATGTTACCTAGCAACTGCGCAGGCAGTGATGTAAGGTATGTTACCTAGAAACTGCGCAGGCTATGATGTAAGGTATGTTAACTAGCAAATGCGCAGGCTGTGGAGTAAGGTATGTTACCTAGCAACTGCGCAGGCTGTGATGTAAGGTATGTTACCTAGAAACTGCACAGGCAGTGATGTAAGGTATGTTACCTAGAAACTGCGCAGGCTGTGATGTAAGGTATGTTACCTAGAAACTGTGCAGGCAGTGATGTAAGGTATGTTACCTAGAAACTGCGCAGGCTGTGATGTAAGGTATGTTACCTAGCAACTGCGCAGGCTGTGATGTAAGGTATGTTAACTAGCAACTGCGTAGGCTGTGGTGTAAGGTATGTTAACTAGCAACTGCGCAGGCTGTGATGTAAGGTATGTTACCTAGCAACTGCGCAGGCTGTGATGTAACGTATGTTACATAGAAACTGTGCAGGCAGTGATGTAAGGTATGTTACCTAGCAACTGCGCAGGCAGTGATGCAAGGTATGTTAACTAGCAACCGTGCAGCAGTGATGTAAGGTATGTTAACTAGGAACCGTGCAGCATTGATGTAAGGTATGTTAACTAGCAACCGTGCAGCAGTGATGTAAGGTATGTTAACTAGCAACCGTGCAGCAGTGATGTAAGGTATGTTACCTAGTAACTGTGCAGGCTGTGGTGTAAAGTATGTTACCTAGCAGCAGTGCAGGCAGTGATGTAAGGTATGTTACCTAGAAACTGCGCAGGCTGTGATGTAAGGTATGTTACCTAGAAACTGTGCAGGCAGTGATGTAAGGTATGTTACCTAGAAACTGCGCAGGCTGTGATGTAAGGTATGTTACCTAGCAACTGCGCAGGCTGTGATGTAAGGTATGTTAACTAGCAACTGCGTAGGCTGTGGTGTAAGGTATGTTAACTAGCAACTGCGCAGGCTGTGATGTAAGGTATGTTACCTAGCAACTGCGCAGGCTGTGATGTAACGTATGTTACATAGAAACTGTGCAGGCAGTGATGTAAGGTATGTTACCTAGCAACTGCGCAGGCAGTGATGCAAGGTATGTTAACTAGCAACCGTGCAGCAGTGATGTAAGGTATGTTAACTAGGAACCGTGCAGCATTGATGTAAGGTATGTTAACTAGCAACCGTGCAGCAGTGATGTAAGGTATGTTAACTAGCAACCGTGCAGCAGTGATGTAAGGTATGTTACCTAGTAACTGTGCAGGCTGTGGTGTAAAGTATGTTACCTAGCAGCAGTGCAGGCAGTGATATAAGGTATGTTACCTGGAAACTGTGCAGGCAGTGATGTAAGGTATGTTACCTAGCAACTGTGATGTAAGGTATGTTAAATAGCAACTGCGCAGCAGTGATGTAAGGTATGTTAACTAGCAACCGTGCAGCAGTGATGTAAGGTATTGTACCAGTAAAAGTTCGGGGCGTAAGGCATGAGAAGGATCTCAGGTAGTGGAAGTTGGTTTTTGGAGCCGGTACAGAGCAGGATAGACTCGCAGGGCGAATAATAGATGGTTATACCCTTTTTCAAACAATTTATTAATAATATTAATCAATTCATCACCCTGCAATGTCGATATAGAATGCAAATAATTTGTTGAAATCAAAAGGGTTAACGTAAATCTTCTTGAATGCAATTTGTGAAAATAAATAAATGTCACAGATCCAATAGTCTTTTGCGAAAACATAAAGTGTCAGTTTTTCACCTGAAGTCTTTCTAAGTATTATGACATGGCATGAACACACGTATAATTGAAAATAAGAATTTGAACTTCTGTTGAGAGTTTCTCAGTTTGTGAGCCTTGAAACATAGAACACTTGAAACTCCTAGAGTCTTTCTTATGTGAAATAGATTTTGAAAATAGATTTATCATTAAAAGATGAATTTTGAGTAATGGTGGAAAACTACGAGTATCGTCACACGCAGCACTGGTTAAACCACTGTTCACGATTGGTAAGAAAGAAAAAAAAAAAGAAAGTCAGTTTGTGACTACTCACTTATTTAAACAAAACTTGGCTTACGAATACTGATGAGAATCTGGAACATTCCGCGGGTGCGGATGATGACTCGAACTTGAAGTTCCACGAAGAAACCGTGTTGACGTCATAGATGAAATGATGTTGAAGGTAGTTGGATCTTGTAGAATTTTCTGAAGATTTCTGCTGCTCGTGGAAATGATCTTAACACACGGAACATGCAAGTAGTATTTACAGATACTATGTTAATTTTAGGACGTCCAATGAGTGATCACAGTCCTTGTTGCAAAAGAAAATACTATTTTAAACTGTCACTGAGAACGTCCAACACAGTGCAAACACGTAATATTTCTCATGACCGTCTCTAACCACAGTCTTTAAATCGTTGTCCTGGCAGATAACAATGATTCTCTAATGTTGATAGAACTATCTTATTTTAGAAAAAGTTCTTAACTTTCACTAAGTTTATCACTGTAACACGTCAAGTCCTAATATGGCACATAAATAAAAAGACATAGTCCAAGGATGTGCTATGTTAGAAAATAAGTTCTAGAGTAGTTAAAGTTACTGTACACGACAGTTTGTGTTGGTAATTTAATATTGTGTGCAATTAATTAAGTCCACACGTCATGTTGTGAATGTCCAATATATAACTTCGAACTTCACTGATTTCGTACGTGTTATACTTTGAAATGTCTGTAAGTTATATCATAGTCGCGGCACAATAGACTACTTACGGTGCGACGTCTTTTTTTTCTCAAGTACGATGGCGATTTACTAGCCCGTAATTTCGTCTCCGCGAAACACGATGAAAAGTACTGTCTTCGAGACTGCACGAACATACTATGTGAGAGCCAGTCTCCCCTCTCTCTTACTCATACACATACTGCACTGCTAGACTGGACTGCTTGCAATGAACTGAACTCAACTCACCACACAACTACCTGTTAGCCTTGACCCAGTGGCATATATAGCTGGTGCTGGGAGGGGTAGTTTCTCTCGGTCATGTGACCGTGAGTGCGTAATTTCTGTTAGATTTTAAATCATTGTAACTCAGCAACCCTAGGATGGATTAATTTGGAATTTATAGAGGTTAGTTTTCATGACGTCCGCTACAATTTAGCGTTTGTTCCATTAAAATTGGTACAGGCGTTGAAAACTCGCGAAAAAGATATTTTCGAGAAATATCTCTAGGGGAGGTGAGCTTTGAACGACAGGTGACGTCACTTGACTCCGCCTAGCGCACTCGTGGAGTCTGGTACATACTGGAACATTCTTTTACTTAGATGTTCGTACGTCGGACGGATCTTATATGCTGAGACAACATTTCTTTTGATAACTATGGACCAGGACCTAGGCTTTCCTGGTACAGTATGTTACCTAGCAACTGCGCAGGCTGTGGTGTAAGGTATGTTACCTAGCAACCGTGCAGCAGTGATGTAAGGTATGTTACCTAGCAACCGTGCAGCAGTGATGTAAGGTATGTTACATAGCAACTGCGCAGGCTGTGGTGTAAGGTATGTTACCTAGCAAATGCGCAGGCAGTGATGTAAGGTATGTTACCTAGCAACCGTGCAGCAGTGATGTAAGGTATGTTAATTAGCAACCGTGCGGCAGTGATGTAAGGTATGTTACATAGCAACTGCGCAGGCTGTGGTGTAAGGTATGTTACCTAGCAACTGCGCAGGCAGTGATGTAAGGTATGTTACCTAGCAACTGCGCAGGCAGTGATGTAAGGTATGTTACCTAGCAACTGCGCAGGCAGTGATGTAAGGTATGTTACCTAGCAACTGTGCAGACTGTGATGTAAGGTATGTTAACTAGCAACCGTGTAGCAGTGATGTAAGGTATGTTACCTAGCAACCGTGCAGCAGTGATGTAAGGTATGTTACCTAGCAACTCTGCAGGCTGTGATGTAAGGTATGTTAACTAGCAACCGTGCAGCAGTGATGTAAGGTATGTTACCTAGCAACCGTGCAGCAGTGATGTAAGGCATGTTACGTAGCAACTGCGCAGGCTGTGATGTAAGGTATGTTACCTAGCAACCGTGCAGCAATGATGTAAGGTATGTTAACTAGCAACCGTGCAGCAGTGATGTAAGGTATGTTAACTAGCAACCGTGCAGCAGTGATGTAAGGTATGTTAACTAGCAATCGTGCAGCAGTGATGTGAGGTGTGTTACCTAGCAACCGTGCGGCAGTGATGTAAGGTATGTTACCTAACAACCGTAAGCTATGTTACCCAGCAACCGTGCAGCAGTGACGTAAGGTATGTTACCTAGCAACCGTGCAGCAGTGATGTAAGGTATGTTACCTAGGAACCGTGCAGGCTGTGATGTAATGTATGTTACCTAGCAACTGTGCAGGCAGTGATGTAAGGTATGTTACCCAGCAACCGTGCAGGGAGCGATGTAAGGTATGTTACCTAGCAACCGTGCAAGCAGTGATGTAAGGTATGTTACCCAGCAACCGTGCAGGCTGTGAAGTAAGGCATGTTACCTAGCAACCATGCAGGCTGTGATGTAAAGTATGTTACCTAGCAACCGTGCAGCAGTGATGTAAGGTATGTTACCCAGCAACCGTGCAGGCAGTGATGTAAGGCATGTTAACTAGCAACCGTGTAGGCTGTAAAGTAAGGCATGTTACCTAGCAACCGTGCAGGCTGTGATGTAAGGTATGTTACCTAGCAACCGTGCAGCAGTGATGTAAGGTATGTTACCCAGCAACCGTGCAGGCAGCGATGTAAGGTATGTTACCTAGCAACCGTGCAGGCTGTGAAGTAAGGCATGTTACCTAGCAACCGTGCAGGCTGTGAAGTAAGGCATCTTACCTAGCAACCGTGCAGGCTGTGATGTAAGGTATGTTACCTAGTAACCGTGCAACAATGATGTAAGGTATGTTACCTAACAACCGTGCAGTCTGTGATGTAAGCTATATTACCTAGTAACCGTGCAGCAGTGATGTAAGATATGTTACCTAGCAACCGTGCAGTAGTGATGTAAGGCATGTTACCTAGCAACCGTGCAGGCTGTGATGTAAGGTATGTTACCTAGCAACCGTGCAGCAGTGATATAAGGTATGTTATCTAGCAACCGTGTAGGCTGTTATGTAAGGTATGTTACCTAGTAACTGTGCAGGCAGTGATGTAAGGTATGTTACCCGGCAACCGTGCAGGCAGCGATGTAAGGAATGTTACCCAGCAACCGTGCAGGTTATGTCTTATGGCTCCTTACCATTTGAAACTAGTCCGGCTCCGTGGCTAAATGGTTAGCATGTTGGTTCAACGGGTCTCGGGTTCGATTCTCGGTCGGGTCGGAGATTTTAACTTTCATTAGTTAATTTCTACGGCTCGGGGGCTGGGTGTTCGTGGCGTTTTTAGCATTAGGGTCCCATCCTGACAGACGCGCAGGTCGCCTATACGGCGTCAAATCGAACAACCTACACCAGGGCTCTCTGGAGACCACACGCCAATAATTAATCTGAAACTAGCAGCCGTTGGTGGATAGCACTGCCCGAGATCCATTTATGATCATTTGATTTTCGCAAAAGGAAAAGCGGTTTCTTTTATTAATTGCGAATTGACATGATGAACCCCCGAGTCAGAGAAAATAGCCAGATGAAGTTTAAGTCTCCGACCCGGTCTGGAATCGAACCCCCCGCCGGGTTGAGGCGCTGGCCTTCGGACCACAACTTGGCAAGTTCGATCCCGGCTCAGTCCGGTGGTATTTGAAGATGCTCAAATACGTCAATGTCGTGTCGATAGATTTACTGGCACGTGAAAGAACTGCTGTGAGACAAAATTCCGGCATCTCCGCGTCTCCGAAAACCATCAAAAGTACTTAGTGCGACGTAAAACCAAGCGTGCCAAAAGCCTGGACTAAATTTCAAACCTCTCCGCATTGTTTATATCGAGTGAGAGCTTATGACACTGTTGATTGTGATTCGTCTGTCCTATGGGGATGTTAAACCTTGAGCAGACACCCTAGTGCTAGTCGACAGGAAGCCCCAGGGGCTCTGAACTTTGGAGCGTGGGTTGGCGAGCACGGGGCCCTCAGCTGAGTCCTGGCATTGCTTCCACTTACTTGTGCCAGGCTCCTCACTTTCATCCATCCTATCCGACCTCTCTTGGTCAACTCTTGTTCTTTTCAGACCCCGACGGTATTACGTATGGAGGCCTAGGGAGTCTTTCATTTTCACGCCCTTCGTGGCCCTTGTCTTCCTTTGGCCGATACCTTCATTTTTCGAAGTGTCGGACCCCTTCCATTTTTCTCTCTGATTAGTGTTATATAGAGGATGGTTGCCCAGTTGTACTTCCTCTTAAAACAATAATCACCACCACCACCACCACCAGTCGACAGGAATAGGCTATGTGCCGTACCGTGCTTCACCCTTTCCCTTCCTACTATCATATAACGTAATTCATTTTATTAACACCTCTGATGAGGTTGATATCAGAAAGGGCATCCGGTCGTAAAAACTTGCTACGAGATTCAACTCACTTCAGACCAGACCCCGTAGAAAAACGGGACAAGGGTTCGACATATATACATACATTTCTTAGAACAACACAGCACCTGTAACAGCTAAGTAACACACATTTAATACGTGTCAGTCTCAACCCCCTTCAATATGACACTTGTTTTTTTTTTTTTCTCCCGAGATATCGTTACTGGGTAACGCTATGTCGCTATCCCCCTCCTTGTTAACTATATATACAGAGCTGAAAAGAAAAGCAACCGAAACCTCTTTCTAATAATGTCATTAACTCAATGCATTTTTGTTACAGATCTGAGGAGTTAATGATGCCACAGTACACCATAGCGGAACGTGCGTGGGCGGTAGAACATTATACTGTATGCGCAGCTATGGTGCTGGAAGAAAGAAGGGGGCCATCTCTGCAAACTGTGCTGTCTGATTTTGAGGAGACGTTTCGTTGACCTCTCTTCAATGTGTGGAAATGTTTAGGAGTACAGATAACGTTGGTAATCATAATTAAGGAAGGCCTGGAAGGTCAGGAACCACCAGATTCAATGACAATACAGGACGGATGATGGAAAAGTTCTCAGTTTCTGGCAAGAAAACGGAATGTCATATCAGGAGAGCTTGATATAGCTTGCTCTACTGTTCAACGCATGCTTGCGGATATTGGAGAGCAATCATATCGACTGCAGGTATTCCACGCGCTGAAAGAAGTAGACTTCAAAAGACGCGTGCGTTATTGTGCACGTTTTCTAACGTGCGTGTACGAAGATCCTCATTATCTCCGAAATTGGTGGTGGTCTGCCGAATGACATGTGCTTCTCAGCGGACATGTCAAGAAGCAGAACTGCCGTTTCCTCCACCGAAAAAGTTACAATATGGGCTGCAGTGTCTAGCCACTGTATCATTGGACCGTACAGGGTCTCATAAACCCCAGTCTTTGTACTCTGCGCTATGCCAGCTGCCTCAGCCCAACTTACGTCGCGCGCGTTAAGCATGTATACCATCTTATCTTATAAAAGGTGCTGGAAGTGTCATCCTTCATAATGACGGACTTCATAAATACCATTAGGATTTTCTGCACTCCAATAGCGAGAGTTATGGCCGTTCACAGGACCATTAAGATGAAACCAGGCCTCATCCGAAAAGAACACAAGCTGTGGGTCGAGTAAACGATCATTCAATAATGCAAGATGCCACTCACAATATCTCACTCTTGTGGCTGGATCAGCAGGTTTTAAACAATGGGCCCGTGTAGACCTGTACGGTTTGATGTGTAACAGCTTTGTAGCTCTGTGTGCAGGAGAAACCAAAACTCATATATACCTTGTGCTAATTGTGTGAGTGATTTATTCGGTGACCATTCAAGATTCGCACCAATGCCATCTAGCTTTTCTATTCGTGTGCGTGCATTTTTTAATTGAGCACAGATCCAGTGGTTTCAAATTTATTTACAACTACATGAACCTGTGCTCATGAAGGTGGCACTTCACCAGGAAATTGCTGAACAAATGCATCGTGTCCCCATCGAGCCGATTCGTACTTAAAATAACTTTTACGTACGAAAATACGGTGTTGCAATGATACACCACGTTAACAGCTGAGATTCAGACTGGCTATTGATGCGCGCGCCTCCCGTACAGCTGCTTAGGTCTCGGAGTGTAGAAACGCCGCTGGACGGTCTGGGTTAACAAGGGACAGGCAGATACTCCTGTAGTATCACACTCCCACTCCTCCCTGCTATCTTTTTCTTCTTAGAACTAATAGCATGTCGGAGGCAATGTAGAATAGGACGATTGCCACACGGGAGGAGCGGGCTACGCCCCCCCCCCCCAATTAAAAAACCAAACAAAAAATCATTGAATGTGAAACGGGCAACATGACCTATTCACCACACATCTGTACAGAGAGCGGATATGGTAATATTCTCTGAGCTACACAATCTTGACATGGACAAGCAAGTGTTTTCAACAAGATGGGGTTACCGGCCATACTGGCCGAGGGAATGGATGGCTACTGCAAGAATGTTCCCTGGTCGGTAAATTTTAGGAGGCACAGATTTTCCATATGCTGCACAAAATCCTGATCTGTCAGTGTGTAATGCATTTTTTGTGGGGATTACCGTACTAAACAAAAACAGTGCTTCGGACACACTCCAGTGTAGTCTACCACACCCTCGGGAGAATATCGAGATAGTTACAAAACATCAGCGGAGAGCTTACTGAGAGTGTGGACTCGTCAAACAATGGACAACTGCGTAACAAAACTGAATTGAATTAATGACATAATTAGAAAATAACTAGCAGTTTTCCGCCCGCAATGCACAAAGTATGGTGTTGTTCGTTACTATCCTCACGGATGTATTTGCAAAGTTTCGAGTAAATGAAATAAAGCACATGATTTGCTGTGGTAATAGAATGTAATATTATGTCAACAAAACACTTGAAAATACATCACACAAAGAAATTGAATTAAACGTTTCTTGGAACAACACTACGCGCCGAAATGTTAAAAAGTCCCTCAAAAGATCTTCCTCATGGAGACAAATGTACTCATAACTTTTCTCAGAATCTACCAATTTAAGTAGTTATTACCTCAAAAGAAATCGCTTGATCCACTGAGTGTTTTTAGACCAAAACAGCGTGCCTCAGTTAGAATCAAAGATACGATTACTTCAAAGACAAAAAAAAAAAAATGAAAAATCAAATAATTTGAGGAAGGCGGAAGATACGTGATTTATAGTACCTGATGACAAATCTGTGCATAAATACCTTTCAGTTAAAAAAAGAATGAAGGAAATCGACCGGATAGAATGGCCGGACTGACTGACTTTAGTTTTCATAAATTCTTTAACCACTTCAATAAGCCCAATAGGAAAGGCAGCTCTTATGAAAAATGGTTTGTTAACACGAAGAAGGATTTGCAAGAAATGAACATCACACATCAAGACATCCACAATAGAACCACCTTCAGAAACAAGCTACACACATTTAAGGGTTTCCTAGAGCCAGAAACAGCGACCAAGAAGAAACAACAATGGACGGCTGAAAGAAAAGAAGCAGCAAGCAGGAGGATGAAGGAGTACTGGCGCCAAAGAAAGTTTAAATCATGAGGAGTTATTTACGTGGTCCACAGCTGGCCAAAATCGATAGAATAATAATAAATTTCGGTTACCTTTTTTCGGGAATCACCCCGTATATGTGTAATCGTCCTTCTGTCTGTATTTCTCCAATTATTAACCTGGTACTTGGTTTTTGTATCGGACAGGATAAAGAATAGCCTATGGCTGGTTCAGTTTAATTTCTGTCTGTTACAGTATCACGGGAAAATGGATAGAGGGATTTTCATGAAACTTGTTATTAACATGGATATGGGAGTCTATCTGGTATTAGCGTACCGAGTGAGTTGGCGCGCAGCTGTGAGCTTGCATTCGGGAGATAGTGGGTTCGAACCCCACTGTCGGCAGCCCTGAAGATGGTTTTCCGTGATTTACCATTTTCGCGCCAGGCCGTACCGTAATTAAGGCCACGGCCGTTTCTTTCCCACTCTTACCCGTTCCCTATCCCATCGTCACCGTAAGGCCTATCTGTAGACTGTCGGTGCGACGTAAAGCAACGTATAACAAAAGAAAAAAAAAAGAAAATTAAATTAGCGGCATCAATTTCCCGAGACCAACCCCCCGTGGGTGGGGGCGGTAGAATAATACCCACGGTAACCCCTGCCTGTCGTAAGAAGCTACTAAAAGGGCCCCCAGGGGCTCTGAACTTGGAAGCGTGGGTTGGCCCTTAGCCGAGTCCTGACATTGCTCCCACTTGTTCCAGGCTCCTCACTTTCATCTATCCTATCCGGCCTCCCTTGGTCAACTTTTGTTCTTTTCCGACCCCGACGGTATTAGAGCACTCGAGGCCTAGGAAGCCTTTCATTTTTCACGTCCTTCGTGGCACTTGTCTTCCTTTGGCCGATAGCTTCATTTTTCGAAGTGTCGGATCCCTACCAGTTTTCCCCTCTGATTAGTATTACATAGAGGATGGTTGCCTAATTGTACTTCCTCGTAAAACAATCACCACCACCACTTTCCGACACCATTGTAACCATGGCAACCAGTGTCCGTCTATTTTCACTATAGTCGCGGCCCCCAAATTAGGCGGGTCAGATAAATTACACTGTTGCCAAGGTTGTGAAAGTTCCTTATGGGGATCACTGTAGGTATCTGGGTGATAATATAAGGAAAGATCTTCATTGGGGTAATCACATAAATCGGATTGTAATTAAAGAGTACAGGTCTCTGCACATGGTTATGAGGGTGTTTAGGGGTTGTAGGAAAGTCGTACGGGAGAGGGCATGCAAGTCTCTGGTAAGATCTCAACTAGAGTATGGTTCCAGTGTATGGGACCCTCACCAGGATTTCTTGATTCAAGAACTGGAGAAAAAAAAAAATCGAAAGAAAAGCAGCTCTATTTGTTCTGGGTGGTTTCCGACAAAAGAGTAGCGTTACAAAAATGTTGCAAAGTTTGGGTTAGGAAGAAGTGGGAGAAAGAAGAGCTGCTTGACTAAGTGGTATGTTCCGAGCTGTCAGCGGAGAGATGGCGTGGAATGACATCAGTACTGTAGACGAATAACTTTGAGTGATGTCTTTAAAAGTAGGAAAGATCACAATATGAAGATAAAGTTGGAATTCAAGAGAACAAATTGGGGCAAATATTCGTTTATAGGAAGGGGAGTTAGGGAAGGAAGATGTTCAATAAATTTCCAATTTCTTTGAAATCATTTAAGAAAAAGCTAGGAAAACAACAGATAGGGAATCTGCCATCTGGGCGACTGTCCTAAATGCAGATCAGTATTTATTGATTGTCTCTTCTGTTGCCGTTCATGTCCGATGTGACATTATTGCTGCGGGCCGCGTGAGCGAAGGGAATTATCTAACCGAGTAGATCGACCTGCCTAAATATTGGCGGTAAGTAACTGGGGAATTAGTAACTGCGTGGTCCGACTCGTTGGCGGAATGGTCAGCGTAATGGCCTTCGGTTCAGAAGGTCCCGGGTTCGAATCCAATGGCCCGGGGGGCTGGGTGTTTGTGCTGTCCCCAACATCCCTGCATCTCACACACCACACATAACACTATCCTCCACCACAATAACACGCAGTTACCTACTCATGGCAGATGCCGCCCACCCTCATCGGAGGGTCTGCCTTACAAGGGCTGCACTCGGCTAGAAGTAGCCAGACGAAATTATTAGTAGCTGCGTGGAATTATGCGTGGCGTATGAACCTGGGTAGGCTACTTGGAGACGAGAGGGTTCAAACCCTTCTTGAGTCACACTTTTTTTAAAATTTTCATTTCGTACTCGCCTAGGCATCCTCAACGAAGACTTGACTTTTCCGAACTCTCAGATATTCTTCTAAACAAGTTATAATAAATAGACACAATAAATATCGTCACGTAAGCACCACCTATGAACAATGATTACTGGTATGCAAAACCCTGATTCATCACAGTATTCCAGTTATTCTATCCCTGCTATGTTATAATTATGTTATACGCAGTAGCGGCGATTGGGAGTTAGAAGTGGTGGGGTAAAAAATTATACACAAAACAAAAACTACCCAATTTGTGGAATATAGCGGGGAGGTATATACGTCAAAACAGAAAGGAAAAAAAAGGTATAAAATGACAAGTTTTTTGATATTCTCTGTGAAAATTTCGATAGAGCGCAAAGGTTGACAGTTTACCAACTTAAGCGCGGTAATAATAGTTTTTTTTTCAGATTTTGATTCAATATTATACAATAAAACCTATGCCAAAGGTATAATATTACACATGTATTATAATTAAATAGGTACGGCATGATTACACAATTAAAATAATTTAGTATTTAACAAACTAACAGACACTAAAGAGACTGCCAAACTGACGAATGCGCGCGGCAAGCGGGTGAAACAAATCTCAAACCTTGGCAAGAAATATACCCCTGCTACCCTTGCTCACAGCGCATGCTAAGTCTCCACTATTAATACTTGCTGTGGTACTGTACAGATCGGTTAGCCGCGACGAATGATATTTTTTGCCTATTTCCGCTAATAATTTGTTTAATAATTAAAGAAAATAAACATGATAAGACAACAGGGCTTGTACAAATTGCTTGTTTTAATAATTCCTAGTTTCAGTTGGCTAAAGTGGAAAAAAATTATCCACAAAGTGGGGGTGCAGCTGCCCTCCCTCTCGCCCCCCACTAATCGCCGCTACTGTATGTTATAGGAATGTGGAGGTTGCTCACTTAAAGGACAATAGTATAGCAGTTGTTCAGCGATGTTTGTGGCTGGATCTTTCCATTTCTGAAACTTGGCACGGTTTGAACGGCAGCCTGTGAATAGTACAGTGCTGTTTGTGAAAAGTGAGAAACTGTGCCGTTTTTACCTTGATAGAACATTTCGTATGAGAGCATTGCTTTTAACCATGACATTCCAGTCGGTTAATGTTGTATCCAACATGAATACTAACGTCATTGTCTTATTTTGGTTGGAATTAGCCTTGGTATATTGTCTTCTTTTGTGCTCTTCTTTGATTCTCTTGTCTCTCTTTACGCCATTATAATGAAAAATGTCCAAATCAATATTGTGACCGGCAGCAGGCAAGAGGGGCCTGCCAATACACTGAAAACTCCCTAAACGGTCTTCACATGAGAAACGACGTTTGGCGACCTTCCCGTCGTGTTTTACTGGCAAAACTAAGAGTTATGTAATGTAGGTAATAAAATCTTATTCACAACGTGTACACTACTTCATTTAGAATTCTGTATACAGAGTAGGATTCCGTAGCGATGCACGGGTACATCAGGTAGTTACAAATAAATGTAGAAAATGGTGTAGTGATTAGATTTTATGCCATGCTAATATTTGGATAACCTATATACAATGAATGGGGTTTCCTTAATATTTTGATACTGTACTGTACTTTTAGTTCCTTATTCTGACCTGACATACTATACGAACCCCTATATCTAGCTTCACATGTTGGAGATGGTTTAAATAGAGGCAACATTTTACTTCACTTTTTATGACTAAATGTACAAATGTCCGGCCCCGCGGTGTACGGGGCAACGGGTCCGCCTGTCACCCGGCGGCCCCGGGTTCGATTCCCGGCTGGGTCAGGGGTGTTTAATTGTAAATGATTAATATCCCTGGCCTGGGGCCAATGAAGATTTCTTTCATACTAACCCTCTGTCGAACTTGACCTGGATAAAAGAATGAGATTGTGGTGTAGAGAAACAAAACAGAACAGTGAGAGAAGTGTCAAAATTGAACTTATGAGATTTGAACGTCTTCATGACATTGATGGGTTGATGGTCGATGTGACAGACTACCGTATATAACTAATACAGATGCCAGTATAAGATATAGTTTGTATATTATTGTGATGTTGTATTTTGAGTGCCATGCGCTAAATAAATAAATAAATAAATAAATAAACAAACACTTTAAGGGCAATAGCATAGGCCTACCGGTACTCGTACAATGTATTATATTTTCTGTCAGTTGAATGATGATCTTTTGAACAAAAATTATACTAACACTAATTAATTATGCCCCGTTTTTAAACGTTGCATTTTAAACAGCTTAAACAATATTTTATCTCAGGCAAATACAAAATAGTGACGGAAGTAACAAATGTTTCCTATCTAGGATCACTTTTCACTCGCCTTTTTTTTCTGACTTCACTCACATCAGAAGCACAGAAATCGGTCGATCGTGACTGCACTGATTGACACAAAAAGTTCTACGCTTACCGGAGCAACGACATCCAGAGTTTGAGAACAAAATATTTTAACATATGGGCCATGCTTGCAAAGTGCACAACTGTTAGGAACAAAATTTACTCCAATGCTTCAACAACTCTTGCTCAGAAGTAGTGACAACGTTACTATATATTTGACGTTGTGGTCGAATCAGTAATATCTTGAATAGTCTTTTTGTTTTTGATAAATCTGTTTTGCAGCAAAAAGAAAAAAAACCTGTAAATCGCAACAAGATTTTATAACTTACTTACCCTTCTATGCCTCCAAGTATTACATTCATTGTAGAGCGGTGAATTGTAACATATGCTGCCAGTAAACCGAATCCCCCGCCGTATATTCCTATCACTTCAACCTTCACTCCTTGGAGATCGTTCCACAACTGAACGATACCTATCAGGATCCACTCATACAATATTGTTGTCAGTCACAGCTGTTCTTGGCAGCTGACGTGACGATGTACAGAAGTACCAATAGGATTCAGACAGTAAACGTAACTTGATCAACTTATAAAGATGTAACAACATTCTCTTGAAGTATGATGCACAGCAGAATAAGTATCCCAAAGTAAACTCATTGCATCAAAATGTTCATGCTTTAGACTAAAATGTTACTAATGAGAGCTCATTATGATGGATACCCTCTCGTAGTTGGCTACCCTGAGTGCGAACAATATTGTGCTACCTAGTGGGCTACATAACAAAAAATTGAAAAATTGTGCGACTGGTGAGCAAGTTGATGAGTGTGTAACGTTTAAATTTTAAGTGAATTATCATTTATATCAGATGTGATAATATAAATATGGAACTTTTGACACCAGTTCCACAATTCCTTCTGGATGCTAGAATGATATCCTTATTAGAAACATCTTAGAATGTTTGGTTGTTAAATAACTGTTGAAAGAGGTTATATTATAATACGTGAAAATGTTCCGAATTCGAACCAAAACGCAAATGACTGTTGTGGGTATGACGATTATTACCCTCGTATTGATATTATTTAGAATATCGGCAAGTGATGAAGTAAGTCCTGCGTTTGAAAAAGAGAGAGATCACAGTATGCAAACATCACATTCACTAGTTCATAAGTTGGAGGATATTAGCGAAGTCTCGTCTATGACACAGAGTCCGAAACATATTGCAAAACAGAAAGAATCAGAAGCACGTATTATGGCTGATATACGAGTAAGATCACAAGATGACAGAATAGGCAGAAAACTGATGCTACCTAATGAAAAGGTCCATATCATGAGCAATTTAGATGCAGAAAATAATGATATAAAATGGAGTGAAAATAAGCTGTTTTCTGGTGACCGTATTGTTCATTTGGATTTAAAAGGAGCTCCTCCAAAAATTTCCTATTTTGAAGAATTATTTCCTTTATTTCGCAAGTTAGGAGCTACAGGACTTCTCATCGAATATGAGGATATGTTTCCTTACAATGGCACTTTGCAGGACATTCCCGCTTATAATGCCTATTCTAGGTCTGATATTAAACAAATTCTCCATCTAGCCAAGATCAATATGCTGGAAGTAATACCTCTCATACAAACATTTGGACATATGGAATTCATACTTAAGCTTGAAAAATATAGTTACTTGAGAGAAGTCTCAACTTATCCTCAGGTAAGTTGCAAAGAGAATATTTTAGAATTTGAATGTTTAGTACTTTTGGCATATCATGTGCATCTGTTTACAGTCATGTCTATTTTGTTTTATTTCTAAATAACACATTCAAGACAGTGAACAGCAATGTATTTAATTCATTTAGTGACTGTTCAAACTGTTGACTAATATTCACATTTACTCACCCTCTCTTATGCTTAGAAATAGAGTTACCGGTAATATACTGTAGATTTTTAATATGTTATGTGTAGCCAAAGTAACAAATATGGAAATAAGAAAAATTGTTTACAGTTATTTTTAGTCCATTTGTATATAAGGGACAATAGTTTGGGGTTATAGTAACAGAATAACTTAATACTTTTAAAAATTCAGAAAAATCTTTGACCTTTTCAGGAGTAGGTAGGCCTTCATTTTGCATAGGCCTACAAGGTTCCAGTCATTGATATTCATTCTCAGCTGAGACAGTTGATAATATATAGGGAGATTGAGTGGCAGGCCACCCCTCTTTCAAATAAGTTTAGAATGATTAAAGAAACTTCGAAGGTATGGAAGACTACTCATCGGGTTGCTTGGAGAGAAGCAGTGGTATAATGTCATCTTCGGATCGGCCGTGGTATAGCAACGCACTCCTACTTACTGAAGGGAGAAAGTTCCCTGCCTCTGGCGTGTACTTGCGGCAGTTATTTGACCGTGGTACACATCCTTATAACCTGGCCCATGTGTGCTGTAGTCTAAAACTTCTGAGTACCATCTCCTGCATTCTACAAGATGATGAGCAGTCATTAGAGCTCATCATCCATTTATGAGGGATGGTGGCCTGTTTTACCATGTTTAAAAGTGGAGTTTCTATTTGTTTTTAATTTTCATGTTATTCTTAACTGTGTTTTTATTCTTTTGGCTATCATTTAGTCTGTCTTTGTGTGTTTTTAATGTTTTTTAAACTTTTAACTTGAATGAAATAGGCCCTATATGATTTCACTTCAAAAGCAATACTTATTCCATTTTAATCTATTTTAAAATCAGGTTGTAAGAAAATAAGGCATTGCAAATTAGATCCACTGAATATTTTAACTTCATAATCATTTTCTTCATCATTAAGTCAGTGGGTAAATTTTAATTACACACTCTTCACTGTAAACTATTATGCCTTTCAGTATTGAGTGTACAGGCCTCTTTGAATTATCAATCAATCAATCAATCAATCAATCAATCAATCAATCAATCAATCAATCAATCAGTCAATCAGGTGGCAGATTCCCTATCTGTTGTTTTCCTAGCTTTTTCTTAAATGATTGCAAAGAAATTGGAAATTTAGTGAACATCTCCCTTGGTAAGTTTTTCCAATGCCTAACTCCCCTTCCTATAACGATCCACCCTCAAAATCTATTTGCAATTAGCTCTGTGATCTTTAGTTCCACATCTCTTATATTTATATCAAGTACAATAGAACCCTGTTTATCCGAAATAAAAGGGGTTGACGCATTTTTTCGGATGACACATATAAATATTTTCGGAAGTTAAATGTCGAAATAAAAATGCATAAACTCTGTTCAGCAAAGGTGCGTACTGTATATTAACATTAAAATGTTTACATAATGCCACTCATTGTATAAAATTAGTGATTTTCTTATGAATTTTCTTAGTGCAGCTATGTCGCACCACCGTTTAATCAGCAATAAATCGCTGGTGTAGATTCATTGCTTTGTTCAACAAAGCGCAAAGACAATCTGAAATAATTAAAAATTGTTTTGTTACTACTGAACTGAATACTGTGTACAGTAATTGTATTACAGTACTGTAATTAAAGCGTGTGGTACTGTATTTTAATAAAAATTCGAAATCAATTTTGCCTCCAATGCATTAAATCCATCATCTGTTGTAACTCAATTCTCAAAACTACCATTGTCAAGGTCGGAGTCGTCTGCATAATCTTCATGACGAATAATACAGTAATAATAATAATAATAATAATAATAATAATAATAATAATAATAATAATAATAATAATAATAATAATAATTCCTGCTTGTTCAAGAAAAAGGGTATCATGGAACGAACTAGAGGGTAAGAAACTGTTTTGTTTTATGCTACACGTGCATTCTGGCATAAGTCATAATATAAAAATAGGGTTTGCCTAGTAGCTCTCAGCACATAGAGCAAGAGAATTACTAATATCGACGGCTAAGAACGAGAGGGTAAAAACAAGATATTAAAATACAATTTTTCCAGAGCATTTCGGTTAAGCCGGGTTTCGGTTAAGCGAAGTTCGGTTAGGCGGGGTTCTACTGTATATACAATAATAAAGTTTTATTATGAATCCACCTGTTCAATACATTATAATGTTGTTACATTAAAATAACTTCATTAGTTAAAAAGTTACATATGGGACATGTTTCGCTCTCTTATAGAGCATCATCAGCCAAATCCGAATCTCAAACAATTGTTATTTACGTAACAAAGACTTAAGAACCATTAGAACACTTTTGACAAACTTAAAACTTATTCTATTCAAAAATCATAAAATATAAAATCCTTGTATACATGGCTTTTATATTTTATGATTTTTGAATAGAATAAGTTTTAAGTTTGTCAAAAGTGTTCTAATGGTTCTTAAGTCTTTGTTACGTAAATAACAATTGTTTGAGATTCGGATTTGGCTGATGATGCTCTATAAGAGAGCGAAACATGTCCCATATGTAACTTTTTAACTAATGAAGTTATTTTAATGTAACAACATTATAATGTATTGAACAGGTGGATTCATAATAAAACTTTATTATTGTATACTAACAGATTTCAATACGGATTAAAACATGAGATTAGTCACTTTCTACTGTATAACCATCGACACCTTGATCTCCATCTGCTTCTCTTACTACAAAGGGCCGATAACCTAGCTGTTAGGCCCCTTTTAACAACAAACAAACAACAATCTTACTACAAATGAAAAAGTCCTAAAATTCCCATCCCACAGATTATCTCTACTAAAATAAAAAGTCCCTATCATGCGAGTACTGAAGTTTACAACATTATCATTAATTGTATGGCTTTCAATACATACATACATATATACAGTACATTATCATTATAGACTGTTATGCCTTTCAGCGTTCAGTCTGCAAGCCTCAGTGAATTTACTAAACGTCGCCACAATCCACTATTTATAACTAGTTCTGTGGCCTCATTTAGTTCTACACCTCTTATCTTTAAATCGTTAGAAACTGAGTCTAACCATCGTCATCTTGGTCTCCTACTTCTCTTAACCTCCATAACAGAGTCCATTATTCTCCTAGGTAACCTATCCTCCTTTATTCGCCTTACATGACCCCACCACCGAAGCCGGCTTATGCGTACAGCTTCATCAAATGAGTTCTTTGCTAACTTAGTCTTCATCTCCTCATTCTGAGTACCCTCCTGCCATTGTTCCCACCTACCAGCAATCGTTCTTGCTACTTTCATGTCTGTTACTTCTAACTTATTAATAAAAAAGTAAACTCGTGTCCTCATCCCGAGGTAGTGCAGCTCTTTTCAGGCACACCCCCAATGGAGGTGAGCTGCATGTACCATTCTAACAACATACCAGCCCTCCTCCCATTCTTAAATTTCTGGCAGTACCGGGAATCGAACCTGGACCTGGGAGGACGGCAGCTAATAACGCTAATAGCTCCGCTACGAAGGCGGACAACTTATTAATAAGATATCCTGAGTCCACCCAGCTTTCGCTCCCGTAAAGCAAACAGACCGGTGCAAAGATAGTTTTGTCTGGGAGCTGACTTCCTTCTTACAGAATACTGCTGATCGCAACTGCGAACTCACTGCATTAGCTTTACTACACCTTGATTCAATCTCACTTACTGTACTACCAGCCTGGGAGAACACACAACTTAAATACTTGAAATTATCTACCTGTTCCAGCTTTGTATCGCCAATCTGACATTCAGTTTTGTTGAATTTCTTACCTACTGACATCAGTTTTGTCTTCGAAAGGCTAATTTTCATACCATACTCATTGCACCTATTTCCAAATTCCAAGACTGCAGGCTTTCGGCACAATCTGCCATTAAGACCAAGTCGTCAGCATAGGCCAGACTGCTTACTACATTTCCACCTAACTGAATCCCTCTTTGCCACTTTATATCTTTCAGCAGATGATTCATGTAAACTTGCAAACAGCAAAGGTGAAAGATTACAGCCTTGTCTAACCCCTGTAAGTACCCTGAACCAAGAACTCATTCTACCATCAATTCTCACTGTAGCCCAATTGTCAACATAAATTCCTTTAATTGATTTTAATAATCTACCTTCAATTCCATAGTTCCTCAGTATGGTGAACATCTTTTCCCTTGGTACCCTGTCATACACTTTCTCTAGATCTACAAAACATAAACACAGCTGTCTATTTCTCTTGTAACATTTTTCAATTACCTGGTGCTTACTGAAAATCTGATCCTGAAACTACACTGGTTTTCATCCAACTTCTTCTCAACTACTGTTCGCACCCTCCCTTCCAAGATGCCAGTGAATTTTGCCTGGTATACTAATCAATGAGATACCTCGATAGTTGTTGCAATCCTTCCTGTTCCCTTGCTTATAGATACGTGCAATTAGTGCTTTTGTCTAATCTGAAGGTACCTTACCAACACTCCATGCTAATCTTAGTACTCTATGAAGCCGTTTCATCCCTGCCTTCCCACTATACTCCACCACTTCAGGTCTAATTTCATCTATTCCTGCTACTTTATGGCAATGGAGTTTATTTACCATCCTTTCCACTTCCTCAAGCATAATTTCACCAACATCATTTTCCTCCTCCCCATGAGCTTGGCTGTTCGTAACACCACCAGGAAGATTCCCCTTTACGTTCAGAAGATTTTCAAAATATTCCCTCCACCTCTCCAGTGATTCCCTGGGATCTATTATGAGTTCACCTGAATTACCCAAAACACTGTTAATTTCCTCTTTCCCTCCCTTCGTAAATTTTTTAATTACTGTCCAGAAAGGTTTCCCACTTGCTTGACCTAGTCTTTCCAGATTATTACCAAAAAATTCCCACGACTTCTTTTTGGATTCAACAACTATTTGTTTCGCTCTGTTTCTTTCATCTACGTACAAATCCCTGTCTGCCTCGGCCCTTGTTTGGAGCTATTTCTGATAAGCCTTCTTTTTATGTTTACAAGCTGCTCTCACATCATTCCACCAAGATGTTCTCTTTTTCCCATCTTTACACACAGTTGTTCCTAGGCATTCCCTTGCTGTTTCTACTACAGCATCCAACCCATTCTCTTTCTATATCCTGAACCTGCTTACTGTCTACTGTTCGAAACTTCTCACTAATCATATCTATGTACTTGTGTCTAATTTCCTCATCCTGGAGATTTTCTACGCTTTTTTTTGCAGACAGATTTTACTTTCTCTATCCTAGGCCTAGAGATACTCAGTTCACTCCAGATCAGACAATAAGACAACATTAATTATACAAGAACGACGTGGATGCATACATACACACAAGGGTTGGTTTTTAAATTTTGACAACTATTTTCTTTATTGATGCATAGTATACATTCCTGGTTCTAAATTTCATAGGCCTTTGACACAGTCACTAGCGTTGCGTACAATATATTCCCAACAATGCAGAAGCCGTTGGATCCTGTTGGCATTGCCTAGTCTGTCGATGGTGCGAAGAGATTGGTCATTGGGCTGTAAAACGTCTTCAGTTATACGGAAGTGCTTCCCGCGTAGTGGCTCCTTTATCTTAGGGATTAGATTGAAGTAGCAGGGACTTAAATCTGGAGAGCACAGTGGGTGATAGAGCATTTCCCAGCCCCAGCGATTGGACAATTCAGACACAACTCCTGCTGTGTGTGCCCTGGCATTGTCATACAGAACAATGGATGGATTATCCATGAAGTGTCGTCGTTTTCTTCTCAGAGCTGCTCGCAGATTGCTTTGCAAAAATGAACAGTAGTACGCTGCATTAACGGTCTGCCATGGGGAAACGGTATGTGTTAAGGTCGCACCATCCCAATCATAGGCAAGAATCAGCATTGCCTTCACATTGGTGGGAGTTTGACGAACTGTTTGTTTTGGTGGTGACCCTTGATGATGCTGCTCCTACAGTTTCAGCTGTGGTTCCTAAGATTTGGCCCAGAAACCCATTTTGACGCAATTTTCCACTTGTACAGGTGATCCTTCAGGATGTGAAGCACAGTCAAATTCGCCAGTCCTGTATAATTGGTAGTGAGAGAAAAAACACTGAGGAAGAGGACAGTAAGGTCCTCGAAACATGTACAGTGTATGAGGTGATAAAAAAATTAATTAAACAACTCAGAGTATTGACAAGGCTGATGTTAATTATGAAAGATATATTTATTGGAGTAGAGTCCTGTATCTTGCGCTAATTCATGAATTGTTATATTCCGATCCATCTCTAATAATGCATACACAGTCTGTACATGTTCGGCACTTACTGGTGGGTGACCAGATCGAGGTATGTCCAACACATATTCACGCCCTTGTCGGGAGGCTGCAACCCACCTTGCTACGGTAACGCAGCTGCCCTGCACGCCTCTCGCAGTTCTTGGTGACACTGTTTTGCCGTGCGATCTCTAGCACACTGAATTTTTAACAAGCTTCTCTGTTCATGTTTGGAAAACATGGTGCTGTCTTTCATGAGCGCTTGCTCACAACTGCTCATGTTCACCCGGCCACTGTGAACGGACATGAATGGACGTGGAAGGGGAAGGGCGAGGTCATGTACTCTGAGGGAGGGGAGGACGCAGGTCAGCAACCTCTGGTGAGAATGTTAGAGCTCGGCTCCGTTACAAAGCTACGCTGGAGCATGGTTGCCGAAACTTAAAAACCAACCTATGTATTTACATAATTCACAAATTAATGTCCAGGCTCCTTAAATACTCCACTGAGTCAGGTGTTATGTGCACAAAACTCCCTGAGTTTACCATGGTAAGCTCTCAAAGAACACTCGTGTACAATGTGAGCACCACCATCGCTAACTTCCTCCACTTGAACACCATGGCCAGCCCATGACAAGTTCTGTGGCATGCCACACAACTTGTAATAAATAGGTTGAAACTCTTGCAAATTAGCATAGTTCATTACGCTTTAAGAAGGAAGTATGTCGCAATTAGTTCTTTGGCCATATTTTTTACAATTTTTTTTCCTTTTTTTTTTTTTACAAGCGAATGGACCACTAAGGATCACGCTACAACTTCATTTCTTTCTCTTCGTGTGGAGTTTTCTCTGTGTCCAATACTCCTTCATGCGTTCGCTGGCCTGCTTCCGTTGTTCATCTGTCCAGGCTCTTCCGGTCTTCCTAGTTCTTCCTGCGGCTTGAACACCTTCCAAATTCTTCAGTGTGTTCCTAAACGTATTCCTTTCTAACAGCTGGTCTTCCAAGATGCTTAACCTTTCCATATCCTTCTTCGTTTCCTTAATCCATGCTGTAGTAGTCTTTTTTTCTCCAGAAGTAATGAAATATCTGTTTGGTAAGTCTGTTTGCGTTCATTCTGTATAGATGTCCAAGAAACGCCAGCCTCCTTTTCTTCATGGTCTCTGAGATTCTTTCCACCTTCTGGTAAACTTCTTTGTTACTCCGAAGTTTCCATCCGCTTTCAGTTTGGACAGCTCCTATAATTTTTCTGAGGATTCTTCTTTCCAGGACCTCTAGCTTCTCCAGCTTGTAGTTCATGGACATTTACAAATTTTTTAGCTTAAAACAAAAATATATCTTATTCCTAAAATTTACCTGTTTTTAAAATGTAACTTTCAGTGATGTTTGCAGAACAAAAACATGAAATATTCAGTCAAATGAATTTATATGCAATGATATCTAATACCTAAACAAAGTCAAATGAGAGGGTTTCATGATGATTTTAAAGGAAATTAACCCAGCAACGGGCGCGTGGTGAGGGAATCTCTCACCCCTTGATTTCATCATGTCCCACTGCATGAGTCTCTCCTTGTAGGTATTCCAAGTTCATAGTTTTCCGCAACTGTTGCTTGTTGATGAAGGTTCGTTGTTTTCGTTTGCAGTGCATTGTTGTCGTCCTTGCAGTTCAGTGAGATTTTCCCTCACCTTGCGCCTTGTTACGTTACTATTTCTGGCATAATTAAGCAAAGTAGAATATCCTATATTTGTAACTAACATATTGTAAAATACAATAATTCTTATGAAAATAAATACAGAAAGCTTTAAATCCCCAATTAAATCTAAATATGTACTATAAAGATGATCTTGTTCATTCATTTCATAGGTGAGAGAAAATTCCACCACGCACCCGCTCCCATTCCAACTCAACACGCGCCCGTAGAACATCCTACATTTGTAACTAAAATATTGTAAAATACAATAATTCTTATGAAAAGAAATACAGAAAGCTTTAAATTCTCAATTAAATCTAAATATGTACTATAAAGATGATTTTCTCCATTCATTTCATGGGTGAGAGAAAATCTCACCACGCGCCCTTTGCCGGGTTAACCAACGGCACACTAGACAGTAAAAAGTAATAAACAGGACCTTAACTGACACGCTAGTCAAAAAAAGATTGCTTCCCTGGCTTAGCCCATGTCCAGGATCCTCAATCACCTGCCTCCATTCCTCCCAGTACTCGGCTTTCCTTCTCAAGCATTTAACTCCCATCTTTCTAAGGTCGTCCTCAACATCATCAATCCATCTCTTCCTGGGCCTTCCTCCTCCTCCTTCCTTCTGGTTTTCCTATAAAGACTTTTTTGACAGTACTGGTTTCTGTCATCTCTGAACATGACCACCCCACCAAATTCTTCCCTGCTTAATTTTAACAACAATATCTGGCTGGCCAAACAATCCTTACAGTTCTGCATTTGTCTTCATGCTCCATCCATTCTGATCTCTAACTGCTCCAATTACCTTTCTCAATATCTTCCTTTCCCACTGTAACAGCCACTGTTCTTCTCTAGTAGCCACTATCCAGCATTCTGAGTCATACATCACTATCACTATAGGTCTTAGTACTGTTGTATATATTTTTATTTTCGTATTCCTACTGACATTCTTGGATTTAAACATATTTTGTAAGGCGTAAAAGTATCGGTTCCCACTTATCCTTTCCTGTATTTCCACAGAGGTTATATTGTCTGCAGTTATTATTGAGCCTAGATATTTGAAAGTTGTAACTCTTTGATATTATTTCCCGTGTATTCCCACTGTGGTCCTTCCTCTTACTCCCTCTGTGTCTCCCATCTTCATATACAGTGGAACCTTGGATTGCGAGCATAATTCGTTCCGGCAACATGCTCGTAATCCAAATCACTCGTATATCAAAGCAAATTTTCCCATAAGAAACTACTGAAACTCGGATGATTCGTCCACAACACAAAAACATTTATTCGCATAACATTTCTAAAACAAAATATAACGTAAAACAATTAAACTGCACTTTACCTTACAATAGAATCATTGTTGGTGTGAGGGAGACGATAGATGACATGAGAAGAGTTACTGTGTAGCATGAATTTCACTAACGGAATCACTGCTGTCGGTTGGCTCATTGGAAGTGTTTTCTTTTCGTGCAACTTTAACGAGGAACCTGTCCAATGACTGTTGCTTTTGCCTCTTTTTGAGGATTTCACAAAAATGTGACATTGCATTGTCATTGAACAGATTCATCCACTGTAATCATCTCCTTCTTCCGACCAAATTCCTTTTTAGCCTTATTTTCGTTCACAGGGCCCATCGTTGCAGAACAGTTATATCACAGATGACAGAAACAAAACATGTACACTCGTACTGTGTTGACTATGCGAGCGAGGCACGCCAACTGAAGTCCAGCGCGGGAAATAATTCCACACACTTTCCCAGAAAGAGAGTGGCGGGGGAGTGGAAAACAAAGGCACAGGGGAGGTGAAAACGTACGTAATCGTGACGCTCGTATTGTGAAACCTCACTCGCTTATCAAGTCACAATTTATTTAAAATATTTGCTCATCTTGCAAAACACTCATAGTCCAAGTTACTCGCAATCCGAGGTTCCACTGTACTTTGTTTTACTGTATTTATATTTGCTTCTAGCCCTAAGTCCCGTGCTTTCTCTTCTAACAAAGCATAGTTCTCTTCAAGAGATCTTTCGTTTCGTGCAGTAATTGCCAGATCATCAGCATATGCTATCACTTGTACTAATCTGTTCAGGATGGTTCCCCCGGGGTTGATATGTAGTTGCTGTATTACTTTTTTGAGTGCTAAATTGAATAGGAGTGTGGAGAGACATCCCCCTGTCTCAACCCCTTTTCAACTAAGAACGCCTCTGACAGATCCTGTTCCACTCTCACCTTGCATACTGTTGTTTCCAAGGTCATTTCTGTCAACCTAACCAATTTCCTCGGGATTCCAAACTCTCTCATAATTTTATAAATTTTTCCTCTATCTAGACTGTCTTATGCCTGTTTAAAGTCAACATACAGCTGGTGCAGCTGCTTATAATACTCATAAAACTTCTCCAGTAATTGTCGCAATATAAAAATCTGATCGAGTGTAGAGCGATTTTTTTCTAAAACCTGCTTGATAATCCCCTAGTATCAGAGCCCTGCAGCCAGGCCCACCACGCAGCACTTCAAACCCACGGGCTCCGGCAGCCCAGCCCGTGCAGTGCCGTTCTTTTCTGATGCGGCCGCGTACTGGCCCACAGCACTGGTCTTATACAGCCCATCGCAGTCCACCGCACTGGGCGGGCTCAGTGGAATAACCTTGAGCACTTCTCCACAATAACATGTGCGCCGTGCTCAACAAAATGTTTGCGCCACACTACTGTTCGGATCACTCACTCCGCGAATTCCCGTACGCTAATAACACATTTCGAAGTAGGCTAATCGCATTTTGAGAGGGAGAGAGAGATTTTTCCTGCACTGTAATAATAATAATAATAATAATAATAATAATAATAATTGAAAACAAACAGAAACTTTGTTATAAACTAATATTCATCTGCAATTGACTGAAAATGAATCTAAAGAACACGAAGGATATTCATGGGACTTCATTCGCGTTTACCTCAAAATAAAAGACAAACTGAAATGACGTGCAATATGCCAACAACAAAAACAAACCTGAACATCGCTTTTACTTAATGTGCGTAGTTTATTGGTCATTTCTAATGGCGGTGGAATGGAATTACTGTGAATAAAAAGAAGAGCATCAACATTGTCTGGTTGTAGAAGAGACCGTCGTGTGTTGAGAATGAAGCCCACTGAACTGAAATTTCCCTCTGAAGCTGAACTTGATGCTTGCATACATAATACTTTCTTAGCGATCTAGTGAAATTTTGGATAGTTTTGTTCATTTGTTCTCCAATAGGACACTATATCTATCTTCTTCCATTCCACAGTTTTGCTTTAAATATCTTTCCAGCTCATCTCTTGGAATAGGAGCATCACGAACGTCAGTCCACGAAAAGAAAACTTCATTACTTTGGCAGGTTGTGGCATAGTCGTGGAGTCTGATGACATGCAAATATTAGAATACTCATCATTCAGACACACCTTGTTCATAAGATTTTTATCTAATCATGAAAAGACAAAATCAGTCCGACTCCCTTAATCTATGATATACTAACAATTTGTTGGTTATTTTGATCCACCTTTTCAATACAAATTACAGTTTGTGTTGCTAAGTTGTAATGTTACAACACTAATTTACCGGGACATGTTTCGCTTTTATTCATAAGCATCATCAGCCTATACTATTGCCTCAAGGTTTGTCATTTTTGGGTTGTTGTTACAAATTTCATTACATTGAATGTAAATCTGATTTCAGTGATAACAATATTTAAAACAAGAATAATATACACATTAAAAATTATGACAATATGATTTGAAATGTTGAAATGGATTAACTCTTAATTCTAAAACACATTGACGTCCAAAACACAGTTTTTAATTTGGCTAAAAATTGTTTGCAATGTTAAAATAAAATTGATTCAACTATAATTTGGCATTAAAATTTGAGTCATAAATATAAATATAAATATTGGATGTTAATATATAGGAGCCATAGTTTCTGAAGTGCGTTGGTTTCTAGATTACAGTAATATTTCAGTATTGAGAATTATAGTTAAGAATTGTGCTCTCTAAATAATGTTATTTAAAAAGACTGTAATTTTGCATTATGCGTGATTAGTCATGATGATAATCTAGAATTGAAGTCTTGAGTTCGTTGGAAAACGGCTTCTAGATTTGATGAGGCTTGCTGCTGCAGTTTGGCTATTTGATCAGAGGAAGTATTGACAATTTAATTCTTGTTTGTAGCGACCAGACTCTCCGTTGGAAGTTGATTGTTTTGATGTAAGTTATGGTTAAAAGGGGCTTCAATCCAAATTTTGAGTACTGGTATCTGATTATGTTTCTACTCCAGAGCCACAACAGACAATAGTCACAGTAACACAATAAGGCCCACAAGATTCTGTAGCAGCAGACAAAGGGAAGCTTCTTCCATTCCATAAATCGAAAGAAACATATCCTGGTAAATTAGTGTTGTAACATTACAACTTAGCAACACAAACTGTAATTTGTATTGAAAAGGTGGATCAAAATAACCAACAAATTGTTAGTATATCATAGCATAGTTCAATACGGGTCTAATAATGAGATTAGTTACATGTAATCCCTTAATCTATACGGTACTAATACAATAAAGAGGAAGTGCGAATGTTTTAAGTTTGCGTATATCTGGAGGGTAATCTTAGAAACTACTGGACCTATTCTAAAAATCCTTTTACTAATACATTATCCCTGAGGGACATGGGCTGTATATTATTTTCAAAACAATTTGAGGCGGTGGGGGGGGGGGGGGGGGGGGGAGAACGGGAAAGATATAAAAATAATAGGCTAATATAGGCAAAATATCGAATTTGTCGTACAAGGTCGAGACAAAGCTCATTTTCAGCCCCTTGACGCAAAGAACAAAACTCGGTAAGCCCTACGGGCCCTAAAACCAACCGTTGTGGAGATATTGGCATCACACTACCTCTGCTCTCGGAATCGGACAAAGAAATGAACTGCCCCAACCATGGCAACGTCAGCTCCAGGATTCTACAGCAGCGAGATTATGCGTGTATGTTCGGGCATAGCTGCCAACCAAAATTGGTACACATAATCCCTGAGCATATCTAGAGTATATCTAAAAACTTAATATGTTACAGACGTGAAGTGGTATTTATAATCTCTTTTAAAAATAAAGAGACATGTATTATTCTGTTTTCGGAAAGAACACTTAAGGGGGGAGGGGGTAAAAAGGACTGAAATGTGGGTTGGCGTGAATTTTTAAGATGAGCATATCTACATTATATCTCAAACACTTAACATGTTACAGATGTGAAAATTGAGATTTTTAATATTTAAAAAATCCGGGCGAGTTGGCTGTGCGGTTAGGAGTGCGCAACTGTGAGCTTGCATCCGGGAGATAGTGGGTTCGAACCCCACTGTTGGCAGCCCTGAAGATGGTTTTCCGTGGTTTCCCCTGTACCTTAAGTAAGACCACGGCCGCTTCCTTCCCATTTCTAGACCTTTCCTGTCCCATCGTCGGCATAAGACCTATCTGTGTCGGTGCGACGTAAAGCAACTACCAAAAAAATATTTAAAAGATAAAAAACAGGTTTTTTTTTTTTGTGGAAAAAACACATAACGTGGTGGTAAGAGGGACTGAAAAAGGGGGTTGAATTATTTTTATTAGGGTACTGATATCTCCAAAACTGAAGTTGTTACAGACGTAAAAATTGGTATTTAGAGTCTCCTTTAAAAAGGAAGAAATACGTACTCTTTTGGTTTTGTAAAATCCACTTAAGGGGGGTGAAAGGACTGAAATATTAGTTGAATTATTTGTATGAGGATACTTATATCTATTTAAAAAAAAAAAAATGTTGCAAGCGTGAAAATGGGTATAAAATCACCTTTAAAAATAAAAAAAAAAACACTTATTTTGGGGGGTTAAATCAACTTCGGGGAGGAGGAGAGGGTTGAAATAGGTTTGAATTCTTTTCATGAGGATACAAATATCTCAAAAACTGAAGATATTACAGTAGTGATAATTGGTATTTGGCAGCTCTTTTATCAGTAAACACGTATTTTTTGTTGTAGGAAAACCACTTAAGGGACTGAAAAGAATTGAAAAAGCAGGTGAATTTTTAAAATGAGTACCGGAATATCTACAGTGTATGTCAAAAACTTTACATGTTACAGACATGGAACTTGGTACTTGTGATGTCTTTTAAAAATAAAGAAACATGTCTTTTTTTTGCTTTCGGAAAATCCACTTGGGTGGGGGTGGAGGAAGGGCTGATAAAGGGGTTGAATTCTTTTTATGCGGATACTTACATCTCAAAACCTGAAGATGTTACATATGTGGAAATATTATTTGGAATCTCCTTTAAAAATAAAGACTATTTTTTTTACTTGAGAGAAGACGTTCTCACGTGTACAGTTTTATGTTGCATGGTCGTCTTAGCCCCAAAAGGCAATACCACAAACGTGGTTTACAGAGTTTCTGCGGTAGATGAAACACAATTTTAGTGAGGTTTTATGCTTTAGGGAATTTCAGACAATATCTTAGTACAGTACCAAGCAACGATTACTTTTATCAAATTACGAAATCCACCCGAGATGCAGCAGGTAACTGCTAGTGTATACATAAAATTTGCCGCAGATCGTACAGCACATAAAATTAGCGTCTTTCCCATCACCGTCAACTGCAGGCTTGAATACCAACCAAATACGACTTTTAGGTTTAGTTTCCAGTTCAGAAACTTCACTTTTTTTTTTGCCACGGTTTCTTTTCTTTTGGAACTACAGTCCACATTCGTTTCTGATAACAGGATAGACTGAGAAGTCAAATTGAAAACCACAGTGAACTTAATCATCTGCACTTGACCGTAATGCAACATACTCCGCTGACACGCAGTACGCTGTACACATTGAAGCAGTCAGCCCATGGAACTACCACAGCCCTGTCCTTGGCTCACCGCGTATGAATGACAGAGCGCTGGCCCAGACTGGCCCGTGCGATGATGTCACGGGCTTCGTATGTTCGAGCGTTTCAAAGCCCATTGCAATTTATTGCCAAAGCAGCTCATGGGCTGGGCCAGTCTGCAGGACTCTGCCTAGTATCCTTTTCATCCATGGTTCCAGTCTTGAGGCTAATATCTTACTGAACCTTGTAAGTTCCATTCAGCAGAGTAATCCCTCGCTAATTTCCACATACTGCCTTATCTCCTTTCTTATGCATTGGACATATTATGCTCAATGTCCAATCCTTGGGCATTTCCTCCTTCATCCAAACCTCCTTTATCAACTCATAAACAACCTTCTCTACTCCTTCTCCCCCATATCTCAACAGTTCTGTCTCCATCCCATCTTCACCTGGAGCTTTGTTATTCTTTAATGCTTTAATTGCTATCCTGACCTCTTCTAAATCTGGCTGCTCTATTAACTCTTCATTCAATTCTCCTTCTTCCCTATCATCACTGATGTTTTCTCTATCATCATCATTATTTCCTGTCATCTTTTGAGCACTTTGCTTTTGTTGCCGATGACGTTTCCATCCTTGTCCTTAAAGAAAACGGCTCTTGGTTGAAATCCTCTTATAAGATCTTTTGTCCTCTCATAAAACTTTCGTACCTCATTTTTATCCTTAATTTCATCCAGTTCTTTGATTCTCTTTCTCTCAAAAGCTTTTTTTTTTTTTTTTTTTTTTTTTTTTTTTTTTTTTTTTTTTTTAAATCTACATATTGTATCGCAACTTCACTGGTAGTTGTTCTCAGTATCTCCCACTTACTTTCTACTTCTCCTTTCTTATTTCCAAAGTTTCTGCTATTTTCTTCTTGCATTTCTCTTGCAATTCCTCATTGTTAAGACCCCCTACATTATGCTTTATCTTTCTTCTTACTTCAGCACCTCAGCATCAGCACCTCTACAACTTCCAACATCCATGATGTCCGATGCATGCCGCCTGTCTATGATAACATGGTCTATTTGATTTCTTGTTACACCATCTGGTGATATCCATGTCTCCTTCTTTATGTTTTTCCGAGGGTGCCAAGTACTTTTGATTATCTTCTGCTTCCCAGTCACAAAGTCAATCAGTCTCAAACCATTATCATTACTGACTTGGTGCAAGCTTTCTTTCCCTACTATGTGTTTATACACCACTTCTCTTCCAATCTTTGCATTTAGATCTCCAAGGATCATTTTCACATCATGTCTTTGAACTTCATTAATTTCATCCTCCAATTTGGTGTAAAATGCATCTTTTTCCTCCTCTTCTGCCTCTTCTGTTGGGGCATACACACAAAACATTGTAACATAGAAGAATTTTGCCCAGAGTCTCAAAGAGCACATTTTATTGTTGATTGCAGTAAAGTTGATCACGCTTTCTTTATAGACTTTTGTATGAGGAATCCTGTGCCATTACTGCCTTCTCCTCCACTGTACATTAGGATATGTTAACCAGACATTTATTTTCACTCCATACTTATCCAGTTTATTCCTTAATTCCTTCAACTTGCCAGGTCTCTTTAATGTCCTTATATTCCACGTTGCTACTATGATATAATTTTTTCTTCTTTTAAGCCGTTTTTCTTGCCGGGTCATCACCAAATTATCCGCTTTTCTTGTAGTATGTCTTAAGGTATCCGTAACATTTGTCTTTTTATGAGGTGGGGGAGTTAACCCTACACCCAATCCCTAACCTGGAGGACCAGGGCATCACTCTTAGTCTGGATCATCACCTTAGACCTGTCCGGCTTGGGTTGCCCTACCAGGAGCACATGCTCCCGCCAGCATAGCTCTAAGGATCATTTGAACACGCAAGCCTCCAAACACCCGCCAAAATGTATTTTGCCTTCGTCAAGGTGGTGATAATTTCATGAGGTCGAATCCAGGATCCTTCACTTTTATAGATGGCATACCATCGAATTCTGAAGCAGAAGTTGAGTTCCAGTTCAGGTTTCTCTGGTACATAAGGTCGAAGTTCTCAACTGCTAGTGTCCGAGTTGTGCATAGGGGTGGATTCCTTAACTTGAGTCTACTAGTCTGTAGGTGCGTGATATCAGTATGGATTGGTGGCTGTTGATTTCCTTGTGTACTTTGGCATTCTCTGCGAAGGTATTGGGGTGCAATATGGCTGAGAACGGGAAGCCATTGGCTTGGTGTTGACTTTATGGTGCCTGAAATTATTCACAACGTATTATTGAGTTGTACATCAATTTATTTTCTTTACATGTGGATTGTTTAACCAAACCAAACTGTACTCAGCACCAGAAAATACTAGACCAATGGCTGAGCAGCGAAGGGTAGTGGCACTTGATTCCTTTGCTGCACCTTACAGATTGTGGAGAAGGTTGTTCGAGTGTTCAGTTTTGCGGCACTACACATTAGGTGTTGCTTGACCGATAGAGTTCTGTCTAGAGTTTACAACAAGTTACAGAGTATAATGACTTGGGTTGTAACGTGGTGACAACTAATAAATTAATTGATCAACCGTGGACGTCGAACATGAATACACTGCAAATCAAAGTGATGTAGATCGTTGCGTGAGTGCCAACTTGCTGGTCAAACTACATAATGATAACTCAGAAATAAATTATGACAAGGCTTTAATAAAGGAAAATATAAACAAGAACTATAGAGATATATAGAATCAATTCTACAAACCCAGATTTGATATATCCCAATGACCATTGGCTGCATTTATTCGTTATTATTCATATAAATACAAGAAGTAGTTTTTTATGAAGGAATTAAGTTTTTAAAATGATATCAAGGATGGTTAGTCAGGCCAAAATCGAAATTAAGTTAGGGCATAATAATACAATACTCCATTAATTGAATTCGTTTATGGTTGATATTTAAATTAGACCAGTTTTTGCACTTTGTTAAAAACCAAAACCCGGAATGTAATAAGTTTGTTATCAGTTGATAGAATATAGTAATAAATTTAAATTGGGCTTTACAGAATTACTAGGTTTACACACAAAATGCTGAGCGAGACAGAGATATCTCAACTCCAATAATATAACAAATAAGTGAGCAGTTTTTTTTTTTTTTTTTGCTAGGGCTTTACGTCACACTGATAAGTGAGCAGTTAGATTACGACAAGCCTTGAACTGAAACCAAAAGAAGGTTACATTAGATTAAGGATTAATAACTCCAAATCGAAGGAAAATAAATACTGACTATTAAAGAAGGAATCAGATGCATACATTGCATAGACCCAAAAGGGTCAATCTGGGGCAAAAGCCCAATATATAAATAATATCTTACATAATGCATCTGTAAAGGGGACCGTCTCAAGCCATACTATCAATGGCTGACAAAACTTTACAGGGCCCTCACAGGTGTCAACAGCGAGTCAAACACTCGCCTCAAGGCTGTGTATCAGAAAGGAAGAAAGAAAACCATTCAGATTAGAAGGCTAGGGACACACTAGAACAGAAAGCAAGGCAGAAAATGATAAAATAATAATAATAATAATAATAATAATAATAATAATAATAATAATAATAATAATAATAATAATTTTTAAAGAACAACATGTATAAAAAACTGTTGCAGGGTATGGAAGGTAAGAAAAGCAGATAGGAGACCAAGGCGATGATGATTATACTGAGATTTTAATGATCAGAGGTGCGGAACTAAACAAGGACACACTTAAACAACATAAAAATAATTTAGAAGCCTCCACCTTATCAATACAATATTTATTTACTATAATGCAGTAAATTCAGTCAGTACCGGTTTTGACCCCTATGGGGTCATCCTCAGCTGACACACATTAAATTGGTTTCAAAAACATGATATGTGAAACATTACACCTTCATACAACTGACAGGTAGCAGGTAGGGACCCTCTTCGGAGGCAGCCCTACCCAGGGAGTGGCGCCCCTGCCTATGTGAGTCCCAGAGCATACTGACCCGGTGTGTAACATCTGGTATGGGTCCCAGCTCAGGGTTACGAGTGAAGACCTCAACGGCATCTACGGCGGAGAAGGTGGACTTCGGTACGGCGGAGATGGCGGAAGGGGCATACCCGTAGCGTCTGTACTCCAGAGGAGCGGCTACGAAAGGCGTCTGTCTCCATGTTATGGGCGGCCTAATTTTGAACCTGGCAGTAGGTATAAAATGCCTTTGGGTGTGGCGAGCCCATCGTAACAATCGCCTATATGGACAAAGCCGATATGGTGCCTCGGAAAAGGTTAGGGCGTCCCCTGCTAAAAGCGACGCGCAGCTCTTCAGGTGCTTGGGGAACTGTGAAATATGGGCAACCAGCACCAAACTACATCAAAATTGCAACAGTTAATGTACTGACACTGACGGGAAAGACAGAAGAACTGGTTGACTTCATGATAGAAAAAGAAGGTGGACTTCGGTACGGCGGAGATGGCGGAAGGGGCATACCCGTAGCGTCTGTACTCCAGAGGAGCGGCTACGAAAGGCGCCTGTCTCCATGTTAGGGGCGGCCTAATTTTGAACCTGGCAGTAGGTATAAAATGCCTTTGGGTGTGGCGAGCCCATCGTAACAATAGCCTATATGGACAAAGCAGATATGGTGCCTCGGAAAAGGTTAGGGCGTCCCTTGCTAAAAGCGACGCACAGCTCTTCAGGTGCTGGGGGAACTGTGAAATATGGGCAACCAGCACCAAACTACATCAAAATTGCAACAGTTAATGTACTGACACTGACGGGAAAGACAGAAGAACTGGTTGACTTCATGATAGAAAAAGATATAGCCATACTTGGACTGTGCGAGACCAAGAAGAGGGGTACAGGGGAGATCCCTCTGAGAGAAGGATACAGGCTGTATTACAGCGGAGGACCTGAAGCAAAAAAATGGAGTGGCCATCATACTTAGAAGAGAAATCCAAGAATATCTGGAATATACAAAGTACGTCAGCGATAGGATGATGATGATGAGACTCCAGTTTGAAAATGGCGTGAAAGATCTATTTCAGTTGAATGCCCCACAAACTGGTTGCATAGATGAACATCTAGAGTACTTCTTAGAGGAAGTGGAGAGACAGGTAGAAGATAAGGAAGTACTATTGATGGGAGATCTAAATGCACAAGTTGGAATGGAAAGACAAGGAAAGGAAGATGTTTTAGGGCCCTTTGGATATGGAAATGTAAATCCAGAAGGCGAGTTGTTGGTGGATTTTTGCATGAGGAATCAAATGATTGTTGGAAACACCTGGTTTAGGAAGAAGAACAGTCAGAAGATTACAAGGTATGGCTGGGGAGACAGACGAACAAAGACCATGATTGATTATATAATCATAGAGAAAGAACACCAGAAGAACCTTGTAGATGTAACAGCCATGCCTGAAGAAGCCTTTGGTGGAGATCATAGAGTTGTGATAGGAAAATTGAAAGTTGGAAAGATTGAAAAATCCCAATTAAGAAGAGAGAAAAGAATTAAAGTATGGAAGTTGAAGGAGAAAAGCATACAAGAAGAATTTCAAAGGGAAATAATACCCTTGGTACCCAGGACAGAAGTGGGGAATGTTGAAGAGGAATGGAAAATATTTAAGGAAGCACTGGTTGGATGTGCAGAAAAGGTGTGTGGTAGAACATCAAGAAATGTGAAAGACAAAGAAACACACTGGTGGAATGATAGGGTAAAGATTAAAGTGAAGGAAAAGAAAATGGCATGGAAAGCATGGAAAACATCTAAGACTGAAGAAAGTAGAAGAAAATATGTGGAGGCAAAGAATTTGGCCAAGAAAGTAGTGGAGGAAGAAAAGAGGAAAAGCTGGGCCTTATTCACACAGAAATTGAGAGATGATACGCAGGGCAGCAAGAAATTACTGTATGGTATCTTAAGAAACAAAAAGAGAGATCAAGTAAACACCAGATTTGTGAAGGATGAAGGTGGCTTAATTTTAACGAAGCCAGAAGAAATAGATGGAGAGCAGGGCAGCAAGAAATTACTGTATGGTATCTTAAGAAACAAAAAGAGAGATCAAGTAAACACCAGATTTGTGAAGGATGAAGGTGGCTTAATTTTAACGAAGCCAGAAGAAATAAGAAATAGATGGAGAGAGTATTTTCAGAAGCTGCTGAACATAAGAACGGATGACTGTCATTCAATGGATGACCAAGAAAGGCAATTAGTTGACAAAGAAATGGATAAAGAAATTACAATGAATGAAATTGAAATGGCAGTAAGAAAGATGAAGAATGGAAAAACTGCTGGAATAGATGAAATTTCAGTGGAGATGATAAAGGCAGCTGGAGCTGTAGGCCTGCAGTGGACATATCGGGTTCTCAGGAATGTCTGGGAGAATAAGGAGGTCCCTGAGGATTGGCAAAAAGGAATAATCATTCCAATTTTCAAGAAAGGTGATAAGAAAGTTTTGAAGAACTACAGGGGAATTACTCTAATATCCCATGTTGCTAAGATAATGGAAAGGATACTGGAAAGTAGAATAAGGTTGAGGGTTGAGAAGCAGATACAGGAAAATCAGTTTGGTTTCAGAAGTGGAAAGTCAACAATAGAGCCCATTTTCATTATGAGACAACTAATGGAAAAGCATTGGGAGTACGGGAATGATATGGTGATGACATTCATTGATATTGAAAAGGCATGTGACAGTGTCCGTAGGACGAAAGTTTGGAACAGTCTGGTGCAAAAAGGAATTGGACAGGGATTAATAAAAATGATCATGGCATTGTATAAGGAATGTTGTAGTTGCATGCAAACACAAGTTGGCAGGACAAGTTGGTTCAAAATAACTAGTGGGCTGAGACAGGGAAGTGTTCTATCACCAATCCTGTTTACAATAGTAATGGATGACATCATGAGAACAGCAAAAGCAGCATATGGAGGAAGAGAAATCAACATGATGTTATTTGCAGATGATATTGTGATTTGGGGAGAAGATGACAGGAAGGTTCAAGAACAATTGAATGTGGTGAATGGGAAGATTGAAGAATGTGGATTGAAAATAAGTGTAGAAAAGAGTAAAACTCTTGTTATGACTAGAGGGGAGAAAGAAGGGAAAGGTCAGATTAGACTTGCAGACAAGCCCCTGGAAGTAGTGGAAACGTTTAAATACCTGGGGAGTGAATTAATGGAGAATGCTCGACTGGATGCTGAGATTAGTAAAAGGATTCAAGCTGGAAGTTGTTTCTATCATAGTGTAAGAAATATGTTATGGGACAAAGATGTGCCATTGGAAGCAAAGGATACTATGTACAAGATGTATTACGTACCCATAACAACTTACGGAGCAGAAACTTGGACAATGACAAAGAAGGATGAGAGTCGAATACAGGCAGCCGAAATGAAATTCTTGAGGAGTATGATACAGAAGAGTAGACGAGAGAAAATAAGGAATGAGAAAATCCGGGAAGAAATTGGAGTGGAAAAAATGAATGATAGAATAGAGAAGAGCCGACTAAGATGGTTTGGGCACATAAAGCGAATGAGCGACGAAAGAATGCCAAAAAAGGTGATGGAAATGCAAATCCAAGGAAGGAGGGGCCGTGGACGACCACGATTGAGATGGGAGGATACCAGCCAACGCAGCATTATCGAAAGAAACCTGGACTGGGACACAGTGTTGGAGGAGGAGTGGTGGAAAGACCGAAGAAAGTGGAGAGGAACCATATTTGCCCCTACCCGGCTACAGCTGGATAAAGGGAAATGATGATGATAACTGACCCAATTAAACCAAACATTAAAAAGTTGCTTATTAAAATAGTAAATGGATCTTATTCTTTGGCTTGAAGAGTACTTGTTATGTGAGGCATATTACCTCATTGTCACTAATCTGTTAAACATCAAATGGAGTTTACACTTGTTTACACTAGTGTTTGTAAAATTGTTACATATTTACAGCATTTATCGTCTTCAAGAATATATATATATATATATACATAAAAAGTTTTAGACCCGATGTAACAAGTCGGTTAAAAATGGATGAAATGGTAAAAACAAGTAATGGGTCCAATTTTTTGTTCTAATTTGTACTGTTTGTTATTGCTGCATTGTACTTGTAAAATGGTAAGTACACGGTGTATATATGCTAAAGTTGAGACTTATAATAGTTTTTCATTCGTTCCAATGTTCCTTAACAACTGCTAGTATGCAGGTGATGAAGTTATCTTGATATACAGATGTTGTTGTGAAGAATTGCGTGTGCCATTATTAAGTTAAATAGTGCCTATTATGAGCTGACTTTTGTTTGATATGCCGTACATCTTGAAGTAAGGTTTAAATTATATCGATGTTAAATTTAAAGATAAAAATTTCATTGTTCCGTATTGAAATTAACAATTCTTCACAACAACATCTGTATATCAAGATAACTTCATCACCTGCATACTAGCAGTTGTTAAGGAACATTGGAACGAATGAAAAACTATTATAAGTCTCAACTTTAGCATATATACACCGTGTACTTACCATTTTACAAGTACAATGCAGCAATAACAAACAGTACAAATTAGAACAAAAAATTGGACCCATTACTTGTTTTTACCATTTCATCCATTTTTAACCGACTTGTTACATCGGGTCTAAAACTTTTTATGTATATATTGCACCCGCTCACTTCCTGAGTCCCAGACTAGCATTTATCTCAGGGGTGATCAGTTCGAAAATTATTTAAGAAAATTTTATAAAGAAAATCAAATTATATATCGGCGCATCAAATGAACACAGGGATGAACGGGGCATGCAAATTAAGGTTACGGGGGACGACTCATTCATGGATACAAATTTTTGACTCCACAATAGGACTGGGAAGTGACAACTTAAATTCCATGGGCATACTGGACTAACTACAATAAAAAGATATGGAAACTGTTTCCTATTGAAATTGCAATGAGGAGCAATTTATTCACTTATTTTGCAAACTACACATGATGACAGTTATTACATTGGGACACTTCCATCTTGAAAAATAAATGACATACTACTTGGATTTACCTCACTACTCTGGTAGTGTAAAACATCTGGTGAATTCGCCCCAATTGGTTACTGGGGATCGAATTCACATCCGTATGAGTGGACGTTTCACCGCTGGAGATCTTCTTTCGGAGACGAAGGCATGACAGTTACTTTTTACTGTCATCTCCTCGTTCCGTTTGGACGAGACACTTCCGGTATGTGCATTCTGGTGAGCCGGACACCCACCGTGGAAATGTTATCGCCTCAAAAAAAAAACGGGAATTTATAGTACGGACAAACTCTAGCCTATTATTTCCAGATTCACAAACACGCCAGGTAGAGTTCATTAACTCAAAGCCTATTTCAATATTTACACTTGTCAAGAAAGACATGTGCCATCCGTGGGTTATTTACGTATCACCGCTAACAATCTCCCCCGTGAAAACCCAACATCTGGTTCTGAGCAGTTCGACACACGACGGCTGTCCCTATCATATCCTCCTACGATTATTAAATAATATCATTATCATTCTTTATCTGATCATTATCATATTCTGTGATTACCATCAATTATTTTATTATTATCATTAATTTCAATGATAATCCTATATTTGATTATTATCAGTTGTCATCCGGGATGATTATATGCCAACCCTTGCCGACGTTTCAAACGAAGGGTCGTTCTTTCTCGTAATTTATCCGCACAATTTAATGATCAGTTTCCTAATAAAATATTATTATTATTATTATTATTATTATTATTATTATTATTATTATTATTATTATTATTATTATTATTATTATTATTATTATTATTATATTTTTAACAATGAATCATCGCCCATAATATCTGAATTTCCTTTCATCATAATTATTATTCTCAAACTACTATCGCAAGTTCTTCATCTTCTGCTTCTTCAACTTTTCATTATTATTATTATTATTATTATTAGTGGAGATTATCATTTTCGTATCACTTATTCATCATGGATTTAATATCTTACTTTGATCTCACCATAATTATTCTCAAATTAATCGAATAAATTCTTCCTATTATTATTCCTCTTCATATTATTATTATTATTATTATATTAGATTCGTAACAATGAGTCATCGTCCAGAAATCTCTTAATTTCCTTTCATCATAATTATTATTCTCAAATTACTATTGCAAGTTCTTCATCTTCTGCTTCTTCAACTTTTCATTATTATTATTATTATTATTATTATTATTATTATTATTATTATTATTATTATTATTATTATATTATCCTAATTTCACGTTTACACTACCTTGAGCGATATTTATGGTTAAATGCATGAACCTTTACAATTTCAGTCTACTTTGGCACTAAGCACTTGATTTAAGACAAGATTCACTTGGAGTGTGATTATTATTATTATTAAAAATGGAAAGATGATATTTTAATTTCCACTCTTTACAATTTAGTCACATATATTAAATCCCGTTATGAACCACTAAGATCTGCTTTATATCGGTCGGGTCGACACGGTATTCGGGACCGTACCTTCAGTTTCGTACTGCCGTTAATTTTATATAGGGACACACGTCCTCCCAAGAGACATCTCACAACCTATGGCACATCGCGGCTGGGCAACTACCTCCAATGCCGGCGATTGCTAAACTATTCCTTCCAATTTGAAGTCCATTTCCTTTTATCGGAACTCTTCAAACATATAATTCGTAAATTAATCCTCGGTGCGTGGATTCTGCCACTAATAACACCGGAATATGCATTTATATCATCTTAGGCCTTGAGATTCATTTATTTCATCATTACAAACAGCACGGCTCAATTTATTTCACGCCGGATATTCGTCCCTCATGACTTCCAACTCTAAATATGGGCTCAAACCACTCTGGGCTTTTAGCATATCGTGACCATTCTAATTCACGTGCCTCTATCGCTTTTAAACAAATCTTAATGGTTAAAATAAAGTCCAAACGTGAAATCAACAATTTACGTAAAATCAAACTGACTACGCGAATTAAAGTCTTTAACGGTACATGTCATCTCCACATTGATTATTATATTTGCACTGGCTAACTCAGGAAGCACTGTAATTATTACTATTATACTTTAACTTGCAAACGCACAAAATATTATTATTAATTTACTTTCCTTTGCCAACTCACAAACATTATTATTATTTCTTTCTCGCAAACACACCGAGCATTATTATTATTATATAGAACTTACGAACGCCCACAGCAGATAGAACATGATTATTATTATTATTATTATTATTATTATTATTATTATTATTATTATTATTATTATTATTATTATTATGACCTTCCGTATGCAACACAAATTTTACATACTCTGGCACTTTCATAATCTGGCTGTATGGTAGAAATTATTCCTAACTAAAATACAAATAATCACCACAGTGATTGAAATCAAATAAATGGGTTAGCACAAAAAGGAATTTAACACTTGAAATGAACTTAAGTCAAAGTATTACAAACAGCATGCATTAATTGAAAGAAATATATCCCATATTTACATTATATACAACAAACAAATACTCAAATTAATTAATCTAACCCATTATTACGTTAATATAAATTAGTTCGTCCGTCTAACAAAAAAATAAAACCATGGACTCAGGAGGCGGACCATGTTAAGTAACCATAATTAATCTACATTGAACCCCGTTTAGTCGCGATAACATCCCCAAATATTAAATTTGTGTACTCATTCCTATGTAGAATTCCATTGTCTCGTAGCGGAAGATAGGCCTCACGGCCCCATGGTGATTTACTCGTCCATCATGTCGCACAATATAAAATTAACACAGCAAAACACTTCTGTGCGATTACCCATGATTAACACCTTATTAAATAATTTACACTATTTTATACAAGAATACTGATTTAAAAAACACTTATAGGTGCGTCTGGACCCCTGCCACTCGCACAATATATTCTTCATATAAGCCCGAAACACACGTCGTTACACATTGCGACGAAGTGTCGTTCATTTGAACCGGCGCGGATCGCGTCTTCAACCGGCACTTCCTGGTTTATTTCTAAGCCGTCTTGATAATCGCCTATCTCCTATAGTTCCCTGCTCGGATAGTTATTCACCGTCTATCTTGAGCTATTTACTTCAGGCTCCGCACACTGCCTTCCAAAGGTACTATCGGCGTTCCGTTAGTTATTTATTATTTAATCACATGACATTTATTAAATTCAACATACAGTTGTACTGATTATTTACACTCGGTACTATGGATAATCTCACTGTTCGTCTTCATTCTCATAACAACTCACGCACTTTCAGCTCTAACTGACTTCGAATGCGTCCCGAGGTACTGACTTACAGAGTCAGCGTGTCAGAGTCTCAACTACTTCATACGACTGACACGACTGGTGACCGATAACAACTGGTGACTGGTAAGAACTGGTTGATGTGAGGTCCCACTACTGGTTATTTATGGACGACATGGTTTCCCGCCGGGGTCATCCGCGGTCATCTCCTAGGGAGGGGGTTGGTTATCCTAAATTGGCATATGCAGGTGGATTTTGATCCCTTGCTTTATCCTACTTAATAAACTGGCGATACACATTCATGTGTCGTATTCTGAACTCATATCGTTCGGTGATCATGGAAATATCACTTAATTCCTGTCCTCCACCTTTCGCGCGCTAACTGGGCATCCCTGATGGCGTGCTCATCTTGACCAATGGCGAGATAGCGTGGGTCATTTCCACGAATTCATTACTTTAATTTATTACGATTACAATTAATCAACATGGGAATGATATCCAAAAAATCCCCTCTATTCAATTATGTGGTTGGAATAATTTAATTATTGTTATCGGAGAAGCTAACTGGAGTTCACTCTGAGTTTTTCTTATGTTGGTTTATCTGCGGGCCTATGATAAATTTTTCCATTGGTCAATACCGCATCGGTTAGTTTAAAATCTCTTCCTTGCAACTTGACAACACAAAATGCCTCGAGGCGTGGGAAAACTGGTACGTCATATTCTCGGTATTGGTGCTGCACCTGCTCGCCCTTGTTCCGAAATACATACTCTTTCACTTCCTTGTAGTCATTACTTCTGTTGTTGTGAGCTCTAGATTTAATCCTCTTAGCTTCTGAACAAGAAACATTCTCCCCATAATGACAAGCTTAACTGTGGCGACGGACAGTCGCGATATGTCTAGCTTATGTTGAAATCCTTCCGTCCACACAAAACTGACACTGTATTCCATTTAATATTCCTATATATCTGTATTTATCGTATAGAAATCAAATCATGAAAGCTAGGGCCTATCTCATCCGGGTACAATATATATATTCTTGAAGACGATAAATGCTGTAAATATCTAACAATTTTACAAACACTAGTGTAAACAAGTGTAAACTCCATTTGATGTTTAATAGATTAGGCACAATGAGGTAATATGCCTCACATAACAAGTACTCTTCAAGCCAAAGAATAAGATCCATTTACTATTTTAATAAGCAACATTTTAATGTTTGGTTTAATTGGGTCAGTTGTGTGAAGGTGTAATGTTTCACATATCATGTTTTTGAAACCAGTTTAATGTATGTCAGCTGAGGATGACCCCATAGGGGTCAAAACCGGTACTGACTGAATTTACTGCATTATAGTAAATAAATATTGTATTGATAAGGTGGAGGCTTCTAAATTATTTTTATGTTGTAGTAGCAATCAATACGGAAATGAAGCTAATAGATTATGAAAGGACACACTTAGTTAAATCATAGAGGCTTGCAAACTGAATGCTGAAAGGCATAAGAGTTAAAAATATAGATGTATGTGTCGGTATAATAAGAAACTTTGGTTTCTGGTTCGCGACAACACAAATCAATCTCTTGGAAGAAATAACCAACAAGACAGGTTTGAGAATCTCCGTAGAAAAAAAAAATTAAGACAAACATCAAGAATGCTCCAAAATTTTTGGCAACAGATATTGGTCCAGTGGAAAGAGTAACGAAATTCAAATATCTGGGAGAAATAATTCAAGAAAATAGTTTAGACAAATCTGCAGTAGAAGAAAGTGTACATAAGATGGAAAGAGCATATGGTATCACAATGAATTTTTATAACAAAAAGTGTCTATCTAAAAATCTTAAAATAAGGCACTACACTACAGTGGTGAAACCGGAATGTTTATGTGCAAGTGAATGCCTGGTACTAAACTATAGATTAGATAAACTTGAGGTACTAGAAAGGAGAATAATGAGAAAAATCTTAGGCCCTGTGAAAACAAGAGAAGTATGAAAATTAATATCTAATGATGAAATATACAGGAACATAGAAAACATAACAGAAACCATAAGAAAAAGGAGATTGCAATTTTTTGGACATATTTACAGAATGGATGATTCCAGATTAACAAAAAGGATTTTCAAGTACCTTTGGGACAAAAAGGCAACAACTATCTGTATTCAAGAAGTAAGAAAGATTTAGAAAGAAATAATATAAGAGAAGAAGAAATTATGGACAGTTACTTTTTTAGAAAGAGCGTAGTAAGTATGGAAGGATTCCAAGGAAGATTGATCAAGAAGCCTGGTGCGAAGTGGTCCAAGGACAGAAAGAAAGAGCATAGTGAAAGGATGAAAGAATATTGGAAGGAGCGGAAGAGAAAATAACAAAGTATGAAGAACTGAATTGAAATTGGCACGTGGTCCTTAGCAGGCCTCATCGGTAAGAGGAAGAAGAAGAATGTTGAGATTTTATTGTAAATACTCTTAATTTACATATACAGCATAACAATAAAGGACTGGGCGAGTTGGCCGTGCGGTTAGGGGCGCGCAGCTTTGAGCTCGCATCTGGGAGATAGTGGGTTTGAACCCCACTGCCGGCAGTCCTGAAGATGGTTTCCCATTTTCACACCAGGCAAATGCTGGGGCTGTACCTTAATTAAGGCCACGGCCGCTTCCTTCCAATTCCTAGGCCTTTCTTGTCCCATCATCGCCATAAGACCTATCTGTGTCAGTGCGACGTAAAGCAATTAGCAAAATAAAAAAATAAATAAATAAAATGTTTGGCATAACTTGAAACTTAAACATGTTTGTTGCATAACAGTTTTGGTCAAAAGAACAAACAATAGTGGAGAAATAATGGAACTAATGTTGTATTAAAATATTACAACAGAAATGTCAGTTAAAGATATTAGTATAAACAATACAATGTTGCAGTGAAAATATCCAACATACAAGCGACGTCCTTTAGAGAGAATTATCTCTTAGCCTACCGATTTGCAGACTGTGCTTAAAAAAAATCTTTTTGCCAATTATGCAACATCATCTGTATTCCAATAAATTTCAGTAATAAACTGTTCCATATTCGTAGGATGTTTTGCATACAAATCTTCTGATTCATCAATATTCTCGTGGCCTATATTCTCGGCAACATCATCCGTCTCTTCAAACAATCACTATCCAATCTTCTCGTCTTGAGCCATCGTTCACTACCAAATTTTCAAGTATGAAAAGTAAAACATAAAAACCTGGACAATACAACTTATAAAAACACCACAGGTCGAGGGTGAACACAGCACTCTTTCTTAATGCACTGTTGACTGAAACAGTGTCTTGTTGCAACCGATGTCAACAATGCCACACACCACTGCCATTACTCAACTCCTGAAACCATAACATTCAGCTACACACTGATTGAAAGGTTTACCTACATTTAATTTCATATTATGGAGAATAATATCAGAAGCACTGCGCTCACCCCTCAACCAATGAGAGGTTTAACTCCTCTGATAAGGTTGACGTTAAGAAGGGCATCTAGTCGTAAAAACTTGCTACGAAGATTCATCTCATTTCATACCCAACGTAGAGAAACGGGACAAGGGTTGGACATCCATCATTATACTTACTATGCTTGTAAGTGGCATACATTGATGATGATTAACAGATACAGATCTCTTCTCTCCTTCCCAAATAATTCCTTTAAAGTTTGCCCAAAGTGTATTCACATTTCTTCCTTCACGTATCCAACAACTGAATTGTGATTTAAGGCAAGTCCCAAATTCATCAACTTTAGTTTTTCTGTACAGTTTCTTGTCTTGTATGACCCTCTTAATAAGTATAATGATGGTCATCATCATCATCATCACAATTTTTAATAAATAATAATGATAATATTAATGTGTGTGATATCGTACTCCACTCAGAATATGTGTGTATTTGTAGTGAGAGGGGAGACATTCATCGTGTCACAGTGTTCAAGTCTTGCTTCCAAGTTTGAACCTATCAGTTTCTTTATATTTGGTTTAGATTTTAAAATAACTAGCACCCATGTTTAATTAATTAATTAAACTTATTGCTCACATGAATGGTTTACCAATGAAAGGGATAAAATTAGTTTGTGATAATATGAAGGAGGTGGGAATTATAGGAACATATAGATCTGGAAGAGAGGAAAGAGACATGGGAATATTTGAGAAACTAATAGATTATACTCATAAAATTAATAATAATAATGATATGGTAGACTAATAATTGGGGGAAATCTAAACTTGCCTGAAGTTGAATGGAATGGAGCTGCAAGTGAAGCCCATGAACAGAAACTGGCAAATAAGTTAATTTGGGAGGGAGGATTTACACAAGTAGGTCAAGCAGCAACTCGATTCAATAACTTACTAGATGTATTCTTGGTTAAACCATGGGAAATTGTTAATAAAACTGAGGTAGGTGACCTTAAGGCTGTAATAATGGATGTATGACTGGTACCAAAAAGACTTAATAAGAGGGACATACAAGACAAGAAACTGTATGGAAAAACTAAAGTTGATGAATTTAGGACTTACCTTAAATCACAATTCAGTTGTTGGATAAGTGAAGGAAGAAATGTGAATACACTTTGGGCAAACTTTAAAGGAATTATTTGTGAAGGAGAGAAGAGATTTGTATGTGTTAAGAAGGGTAAAATGACCTCAGACCCTGTTTATTACATAAGGAAAATAAGAAAATTAAAAAGAAAATGTAGAATAGTAAACAGGAAAATCAAAGAGGGTAGGGAGAATAGAGAAACTAGAAAGCAGATAATAAGGGAACTTCATAGAGTGAAAAAGGAAGCAAAAGAGAATTATATGACTGGCATACTTTATGAGGGTAGTGACCACAAGGGGAAATGGAAAAAGCTGTATTCATATATTATGAATCAAAAGGGAAAAGGAATCCAAATTTCCACAGTGGTGGGGGAAGTGGGTGAACACACGTTTTCTTTTTACAAAAAATATGAAAGCAAATCTATTTAGTAGGGAATTCATGGATTCAGTAGAAGATTGTCGGGAGTTGAAAACTAAAATAGAAGATAGTGAGAGAGAGACATGTAAGGAAGCAAGAAGCTTCTCATTCACAAACGAGGATATTTTCAGAGAAATCCAACTGCTTCAGCAAGAAAAAGCACCAGGGAGTGATCAGGTTACTGGCGAGGTACTAAAGACAGTGGGCGATTCATAGCACTTTTTTTTAAATTTTCTTTTTGACTATGTCATGAACAATAGTGTAATACCAAAGGAATGGAAAGGATCTATAATACCAATTTATAAAAGGAAAGGGTGAAAAAAGGAAACGTAAGAACTACAGACCAGTCAGCCTGACCAGTGTAGTTTGTAAAATATTGGACAGTTTAATAGAAAAATATATTAGAGGGGTATGCGAAGATAAAAATTGGTTCATGAGGATCCAGTATGGATTTAGAAATACATTTTCTTGTGAGGCACAACTGGTTGGATTTCAACATGACATATCAGATAAGTTGGATTTAGGATGCCAGTTGGATTGCATAGCCGTAGACCTTTCCAAAACATTTGTCAGAGTGAAACATAGAATATTATTAAAGAAACTGGAGGGAATAGGATTGGACACAAGGGTTAGATGTTAGATAAGAACATTTCTAAATTCAAGGGTTCAGAAAGTCAAAGTACGAAATCATGTATCGCAGGTATAGAAAGTTTGGAAGGGAATTCCACAGGGTAGTATAATTGGTCCATTACTTTTCTTATTATATGCAAATCATTTAGGGAACAATATAACATCAAAAATAAGATTATATGCAGATGACATAATTGTTTATAGGGAAATAAATAACATAGAGGATTGTACAGAATTACAAAGGGACCTTGACCGTATCCAACAATGGGTTGAAGAGAATAATATGTAGGTTAATGGAGGCAAATCAACTGTCACAACATTTACAAACAGGAGGTTAAAAACTGCCCCCATTTCTGTTCCAATATCTTCATATTATGATGCCCCAATTTCTATCCCAAATTTATCTTCCTATTATGATGCCCCAATTTCTATTCCAAATTTATCTTCCTATTATGATGTCCCAATTTCTGTTCCAAATTTATCTTCATATTATGATGCCCCAATTTCTATTCCAACTTTATCTTCGTATTATGATGCCCCAATTTCTGTTCCAAATTTATCTTCATATTATGATGCCCCAATTTCTATTCCAAATTTATCTTCATATTATGATGCCCCAATTTCTATTCCAAATTTATCTTCATATTATGATGCCCCAATTTCTATTCCAAATTTATCTTCCTATTATGATGTCCCAATTTCTGTTCCAAATTTATCTTCATATTATGATGCCCCAATTTCTATTCCAAATTTATCTTCGTATTATGATGCCCCAATTTATATTCCAAATTTATCTTCATATTATGATGCCCCAATTTATATTCCAAATTTATCTTCATATTATTTTGCCCCAATTTCTATTCCAAATTTATCTTCATATTATGATGCCCCAATCTCTATTCCAAATTTATCTTCATATTATGATGCCCCAATTTCTATTCCAACTTTATCTTCATATTATGATGTCCCAATTTCTATTCCAAATTTATCTTCATATTACGATGCCCCAATTTCTGTTCCAACTTTATCTTCATATTATGATGCCCTAATTTCTATTCCAAATTTATCTTCACATTATGATGCCCCAATTTCTATTATAAATTTATCTTCATACAGTAAAACTTGCTCAAAGCGGAATAGCAAGGGTCCGAGTTTCTTTTCCAAATTAGACAAGTTTCCAGATTGAACAAAGTTATACAAAAAGGTTCACAAATTACTTATCCCTGATCCATTAGTCTAGTTTTGGTGATGAAAATCTCAGTAACACAATATCTTGATGTACAGTAGGTTTTTATTAGTCTTGCATAGGCCTGCATGTAACACACTCAACATAGTATGTACCATATTCAATGAAAACCGGACAATTTCTGCCGTACTGTATTTGTCAAATTATTCCTTCTTTCAATGTATAACAAAAAAAAACTGTTTCACCCTCCTTGATGTCATGTGTTTCTCAATGCAGTCTTAGCGCTGTACAGTAGCTCAAGAAGTTGCAGTGAATTCGACTTGACAGCAAATTTCATAATGTTCCTGACACACTCAATAGCTTCTTCATGAGTGCATATTTTTTTCCTAACTTTCTCTTTCCTCCTCCTCCTCCTCCTCCTCCTCCTCCTCTTCATGGTCTTCATTCCTCAGATTATAATCTTCATTCTCTGTTTGACGGATCTTACGAAGCTGTACAGCAGATTGGAAACTGTAGTGAGTACCAAGCTGGTCGTCGCTGCGAATGTATTCCTCTACATTACATGCAAAATTCTGTTGTTGGCTCAGCTTAGATATCAGTGCAGCATTTTCAGTCACTTCCTCAGGTGTGCTGACGTCATAATTTGCTGCAAATACCGCTTTTGTAAAACACTTTACGACTGTTTTAGGTTTGATCTGCTTCATAGCCAAACTGATCCAGTTGACAGCATCCCGTATAGAAACTGAGCATGCAAGGGAGTAGGTGTTGTCAGCTGTATCAACATTCTCGATCAGTGACTGCATCATTAAACACCTGTAGTCAGATTTAAAGGTGTAAATCCCTCCTTGGTCCATAGGTTGAACAACGCTGGTTGTGTTAGGTGGAAACCAAGCTAGCTTGACGTTGGAAAGCAACACATGTGAGTGACAAGTGGCATTACAAACCATCACTCTCATTTTTGTTCTGTATTGAAAACAGCGATCTCACTTAGTTTACAAAAGGAGTATAATTATTACCCCACCTATTCAATACAATTAGTACCACATTATGTGGTTAAGTAAACATAGAAATTCTAAATTTTATGGGGACATGTTTCACCCTTCTTTTATTGGGCCTCATCAGCCTTATTAATTTAATCTTAAAACAAACATTATTTAGAGGACATTGACATTTATAATTTGCAAAAATTGAACTGTAGGAATAGTAGTTATAAAATATGATGTTGGGACATGACATATACAACACAAGAAGTAAGTATAAATAACCACCTAATCGATACTTTATTATTGCCTCAGGCAAAATTGAATAAAATTAAAACTTACAGGACATGTTTCGACCACTTAGTGGTCCTCTTCAGCTGTATAAATAAAGAACTGAAAAGAAAAATCATTATGACAATAAGCACAAATAAAAGTTCTTTGGAGACTCCTTTGATAAAAATGGAGGTCATCAGAATAGGACATCTTGCCTCTCGTTCTTGTTTGGGAAAGATGTTTATTCTGCACTGTCTAGAGGGTCTGTCTTTGAGCGCGACCTGGTGAAGTAACGATGTGATACAGTTCATGGTAAGCTCTAGAGAGAAGGGAAGTAGAGTTTTATCGTCATCTAAAATAACATGTGAGGGAGGTGGTCGAAGCATGTCCTGGAAGTTTTAATTTTATTCAATTTTGCCTGAGGCAATAATAAAGTATCGATTAGGTGGTTATTTATACTACTTCTTGATTAAACATCGATACGGTCATGAAATGGACAACTTGTAATATACAACACATGTTAAAATCGTTGTAAACAAATTTAAAATCTTGTCCAAAAGACGTGTCCTTTGACGTGATTAACATGTACTCAAATATCCTGACCAGAGACACTGTCAACATCATCTATAATAACATCTGTAAACATAGTTACCTCAGTAAAATGGAGATCAACAAATTCATGACACTATTAAATTATGTTCTAGACAACAACTTTATCCCCATAAAATTTAGAATTTCTATGTTTACTTAACCACATAATGTGGTACTAATTGTATTGAATAGGTGGGACTATTTATAAACAGAACGGCCTAGCGATGGGTGACCCAATTTCGGGCATCCTAGCTGATATTTACATGGACACGATTGAATACACAAAAATCAGAACTAATATTAAAGGGATTTATTTATGATTGAGGTACGTAGATGATAAGAATGTCACTAATAGCAGCCAAGTCTTAGAAAGCTTAAATAATATCAACCCTAACGTAAATTTCACTAAGGAAGATGAAGACAAAGGCTCCTTAAATTTCCTGTACATAAAGGTCACCCGAACTAATAACACCTTTGAGTTTCAGATTCATAGAAAGCCTACATATTCGTCCATAACCATAAATAATTCCTCATTACACCCCGGTTCTCAGAAACAGGGATCATTTTATAGTTTGATATATAGAGCTTTAAGAATCCCATTATCCCCTACTAGCTTAAAAACAGAATTAAATTACATAAGGAATCTTGCCAAAATTAATTGTTATAAGATCAAAATGGTAAACCGCTTACTTCATAAGATTAAAAACAAGTTATCCACAAACATTATACCAGACCAGACAAACCTAAAAGAACTGAGTACACCACTTTCACATACAGTAACTCAGTTGTCCACCAAATTACTAACACTTTCAACAAATATAATATGAACATAGCCTTTAGAACAACCAACACAACACAAAATATATTTTTCAATTATAATAAAATCAATAATAATAATAATAATAATAATAATAATAATAATAATAATAATAACAACAACAATAAATATTCAGGCTCAGGGGTCTACAGGGTAACATGTTCCCAGTGTGGAATTTCATATGTTGGACAGACTGGACGAAGCTTCTTTATAAGATACATGGAACAATTCAATGCGGAAAAGCACAATAAATATTCGGCAATGAGTACGTACATGAAGGAAACCGGTCACCGTTTAATTTCAGTAGAAAAGGATCTCACAATAATCAGGAATACGAACAAAGGTAAAATTGTAAATGAATTATAGAGAATATATATTTTTCTGGACAAAACATTTAATAAAGATCGAAACCTTAATGATGGTACGGAAGTCAAGAGTCCCCTATATACGTTAACACCCAAGCTATTAAAAACAGTCAATCCAAATCAGAACAGAGTCCCACACGAATGTTTAAATCCTTTGAATCAAAAACTCCCCTTATCTCACCGAATACTAAGCCTGCACTTGCCCCTCCAAACAATCCCCCTCCCACATTAACACCGACATGTAATGCTCCGCCTACCTCTGCTTCCCCTCAGCATTCCCCTCCTCCTCTATCACATCGTTACAACACGAAGAGTAGGAACTCAAGGCAGACCAACGCTGCTAATACAGTAAGATAGACATAATTACGGCGAATGAGTAAGTACCCGCTTTACATAATACATAATTCTTGGTCATTAATATACAATTTAAACACACACGTCAAACTCGGTTTTTTTTTGTTCCTTTACAGTATAACCACATTCATTTCGTCGGTGTTCTACATCTAGAAGGACTACATTTTCACGTGACAATCAAAACATACCTGTCAAATACTCGGATATACTCGTCTCAAAAGCAGCTTCAACCAGCACATCAGTGTCTTTTTGCATTCGTTATATCACAATTTTTTTGGATCAATCAACTTAATGAAGATAATTTTAAGTATAACATTCGCCTTTTCTCTTGGCCAATATTTTTTAGCGCCGGAACACAAAGAAAATAAATTTCACCTTCAATGATTCAACCATTTTGGTCTATTGAGAACTTGTGTTGACAACTGCCCCAAGCAAGTATATGCTGAATTTTCTTACGAAGATGATCCACTTTAGTATCAGACGTGCCGTTTTTAGAATTTTATGTGACACAAATTTTCTTTTGGACAAGATTTAAAATTTGTTTACAATGATTTTAACATGTGTTGTATATGTCATGCCCCAACTACTATTCCTTAGTGTTAATACCATAAGAAATCACAGTTCAATTTTTGCAAATTATAAATGTCAATGTCCTCTAAACAATGATTGTTTTAAGATTAAATTAATAAGGCTGATGATGCCCAATAAAAGAAGGGCGAAACATGTCCCCATAAAATTTAGAATTTCCATGTTTATTTAACCACATAACGCGGTACTAATTGTATTGAATAGGTGGGGTAATAAATACAGTATACTCCTTTTGTAAACTAAGTGAGACAAGTGGCATTGTCAAGAAAAAGAATAACTTCGCGATTTTCCTTCTTCATCCTACAGTTAAATTCGTTCAGCCATTCTTCCATTAGAGCACTGGTCATCCAGGCTTTCCCATTGCTCCTCCAAGTTACCGGAAGCTTGCGCAAGTTCAAGCTTTTAAAACACGTTGGTTTTGCTGATTCTCCGACTACCAGGGACTTTTCCATTTCCTCCTCCATGCTACCGAACAACAGTACGGTACTGTAAATATTTCTTTCGACATTTTACCCCTACCACACTTTTCCCCACGAAGTGCAAGAGACTTTGAAAGTAAGCCTCGAAAAAAAAACCAATCCGGTTTCGTCGGCGTTGAAAATGTCTTTAGGTTTATAGCCAGAAATTAAATTTTTCAACTTCGATTTCCACTCGGCTACTACATTTTGTCCACGTCTTTGGGCTCGCCACAGACTTCATTCCGTACGATATTGTGTTTTGTTTGGAAACTCTCCAGCCACCCAGTTGATGCTTTAAAGGCGGTATTGTCAAGTATTTTAGCAATGGCAAGAGCCTCATTCTGTAGCATAGGTCCACTAACTGGAACGTTTCTCGAACGGGCACTGACGAACCATTCCCACACTCATCATCATCATCATCATCATCTGGGTATCCTTCCAGCGGGCCGGGGAGGACTTTCGTGGACAATATGCCTCCATCGGTTCCTGTCATTATAGAGTTCCTCTCCTTTCACATCCTGCAGTGTTGTTCCTTTCTCAATAAGGTCTGCATTTATTTGGTCCAGCCACCTTCTCCTGGGATGTCCAACAGGTCTCCTTCCAGGTACTGCCATTTCCAGGTATTGTCTGGGGATTCTAGTCTCTTCCATCCTTTGCACATGCCCAAATCATTTCAGGCATGCAGTGCGTAGTCTTTCTTCCATCATACAGGTCACTTGCATATCATTTCTAATGCACTAATTTCTAATTCTGTCTCTTCTTGTTTTTTGCATAGCAGATCGTAAAAATTTCATTTCACATTCTTGTAGTTTGCTGACACACAGGTCTCCAACCCATATGTCATGATTGGCAGGAGGTAAGATTTGAACATTTTTTGTCTTTTACAGGAACTGCTTTGTCCCACACTACATTTCGTACCTGATAGAAGAACGTGGAACCTTTTGTCACTGTTCTGGATTTCCAATTTAGCACTCCCCTGGTTCGATACAGTACTTCCAAGATAGCTGAAGCTTTCTACACATTCAATTCTCTCTTCATGGAGTTTGAGGTCACATTTGCTGGGTGTTCTACTATTTCATTGCTTCTGTTTTCTTCTTACTCACAGTTAACTTATATTCCTTAAATTTGTTGACTCAGCAATCTAATTTCATTTGGACCTCCTGCTCTGTTTCTCCCCAAATGAGCCGGGCTGAGTGGCTCAGACGGTTGATGCGCTTATCTCCCCAAATGGCAATATCATCTGCAAACACTCCAGGTTCTGCAGCTTTAATTTCTTTAATGATTAGATCCATGAGTGCAAGGAAAGGTAGTAGAGATAGTGCCCTGCCTTGTTGTACACTTCTCTTTGTTTGGAACCATTCAGATCTACCATTCCCTATTTGTACACTACTTTCACAGTTTTCATATAGCAATTGCAGGCGTGCCAAGTCTCCCGATTTGAGCGGGAGACTCCCGATTTTTCATCGTTCCTCCCAATTGCTGGGTCCGATCTCCCGATTTTCAGAGCAATATCCGTAATTTTCAAATTATTTTAAACTCCCACGGATTTCCTCGTTCTATCGATATACGGCTGAGTATGGCTGGTCGATAGTAGTTCTAATAATGATACCAGATGGCAGTACGGGGCACGGTGGCCAGTCATGTGTTGCTCTTTGGTCTATAATACAGTCATTCTCTTTGCAAGCGAGTCAAGCGAGTAACATTCTCTTTGGAGTAATCTAATCTCAGAAGTAGCACACCATAGTTGTTTTACCCGTAGAAGTGCTCGTGTTGTGCCTTAATATTTGTTTTGGTCAAAATGTCAAAAAAGAAATATGATGCAGTGTTTAAAAGTGCTTATAGGGAAGAGTTTCTGTGTTTGAGTGAATCCAGAAAGGGACCAACGTTCACATTCTGTACTATATGTAGGTGTGATTTTTCAGTTGTACATGGCGGCAAGTGCGATATACTCAAGCATATGCAAACGAAAAAACATAAGGAGAGTGTCCAGTGTGTAGAAAGAAACCAGAAACTGAACTTTTCATGTAAAAACCAAGATGTAAATCTTGTGACGAATGCCGAGGCGTTATTTCCGTCATTTATAGTAGAACATAACCTGCCTGTAAATTGTGCCGATCACGCCGGACCTTTGTTTTGCAAAATCTTTCCTGATTTGGAAATCGCTAAACGATATGGGTGTGCTAGAACGAAAACAGCGGCTATCATTACAGAAATGTGCATGGAAGAAAGGGTGAAAATTGTATCACATGTGCAGGTGAATGCATTTTCTGTTGCTACTGATCGTAGCAATAAAAGCGACTTGAAGATATATCCCATTGTTAACATTTTTTAGGCCTGAACTCAATGAAATTCAGAGTTGTCTACTCTCTGTGCCTAATTTAGAAGGGGATGCTACTGGAGCTAATATTGCCAATCTTTTGCTCTCAACTTTTCGGGAATTCTGCATTCATTAAAAAACTGCCTAGCTCTTGGTGTTGTTAATGCTCCAGTCATGGTAGGATTAAAGAATGGTGTGGCAGGATGTCTGAAGCGGGAAATCGTACGCTGCTCTTGTCACCTAATTAATCTTGCTGCCGAGAAGGGTGCGGCGTGCTTGCCCGTAAATGTAGATGAAAGTATAATTGATATATTTTATTATCTGGAAAGGAGTGCAAAGAGGAAAGAAAAGTTCAGAGAATTTCAGACTTTACACAACACTGAGATCAGGAAAGTTCTGAAGCATGTGCCTACTCGATGGTTATAACTAAGAAGGTGTTTAGATAGGATTTTGCTTCAGTGGGACCCTTTGGTTACATTATTCAGGAGCGAAATTGTGAGTAAGGATTCTCAGATGGGAACTTTGAAGACTTACAAAATTCCTAAGCATATTTTAAGTGCAGATGTGTCTTGTTTGTCTGAAAACGTTACGGAATGTCATAACATTTCACCCCACTCCTCAGTTAAAAGGAAAACCCAGTCATCAGTTTCACTAAAAAAATGAAACTACTGATCACACTAAGAGCCATGCATTGTGACGTGAAGAATGACTTTTCATGTTCCTTTCATCAAATTTACATAAATCTTTTTGCCTTTTTCTCTCAAGTTTTATGGATATCTTTGAGAATCCAAATGTAGCTCTTCAGTCAAGTATGCCGCACATCCACTTATTGAGGTCAGTTTTGGAGGAACTATTGAAGAATGTGATGGCCAGGTTTGTGAAACCAGACGTTATTAAAAGATCCTCGTCTCTCCTTGATGTAGATTATCATACTCCAGCAAATCAAAAGGATGATTGTGATTTGATGATAGGGAACTCCGTGTTTGTTTTAGTGAACACCTTGAAGTCTGAAGAAAAGTGCATATTCTTTATGTCTGTTAGAAAGTGTTTCTCTTCATCGTGTGACTACATGGTACACAAATTTCCATTCAAAGATGAAGTTTTAATTAATGCAGAAGTTGCAAATATTTCTGCTATAAGTAAGGTATCATTTTCTAGCCTTAGATTAACAAATTTACACATATTAAGATTAACAAGTGTCCGAACATTTTGACTAGTGAAACGGAACATTTGGATAAAGAAACTGATATTCTGCACTCCCAGTTCTGTAACTTTCAGCTCGAAGAAACAGACCTGGCAAAAGGAAGAATTGATGTTCAATGGGCATTGGTAGGTCAGATGAAATCAGCTGATGGTGTACTTAAATATGACATTCTCTCTAAGGTGATGCTTGCTATTTAATCAATTCCACATAGCAATGCAGAATGTGAAAGGATTTTTTAGCAAAGTCACAAAGACAAAAACACAGTTCACATCCTTGCTGTCTGAACAAACTTTGGAGAAACTTTTAACCTTGAAATCAGTTCAGCAAGGCAAGTGCTTTGAGCAAAAATTTAGTTCCGAGTTTCTGAAGAGGGCTAAGTCAGCTACTGGTGTCTTGAACAACAATTAGTCGTAATGTGATCACCATGTTGAAGGATGAGAAGTCACATGTTTCTACAGTTCAGGTATGTCCAGTATTTAGTATTCACATGTAAATGATGAAAAAATATATATATGGGCAAATAGAATTGTTACTGTATTGAATTATAATGAATTTGTACATGTTCTGCCATCAGTGATGTGTCGTAATATGTCGCGATTTGCTGCGAAATTTCTCCTGATTTTTCACTTTTGAAAGTTGGCATGTCTGCAATTGGATCTTACGAATTAGAGAACTTGGAGCCCTTAGTTTATGCAGACATTCCCATATGTTGCTGCTTGGAACACTGTCATAGGCTTTTTCTATATCTAGGAACACTACCATCAGATCTTTCCCTTTTTCCATTCCCACACTAAATCATTGATTTCTTCATTGCCTGTTACCTTAGATTTCCTCTTCATTTGTCCATCCCCCCTCCATCCACGGCTTAGTAATGTCATCCTTATGTTTTAAAGTCTCATAAACTTGAGTTTTTCCACATGTGAAACGTGACATAATTGCACACACAGACTTTTCACTCGCTTCAATAACTTTCACTTTCTCGTTCAGTGTCAGTGACGTATATTTCTTAGCCGTTGTGCTATCTTCAAAACTGACACAAATTTACTGATGAGACACAAAGTAAGGGAACTGTTTACCGTAGAATTGGGCTCAAGTTGTACATCCAGATAAGATCTCTACGAACCATGGCAAGAGTCAGGCAATTACTGGAGATTTAAATCCCATTCTACCAGAAATTTCAGAAATTTGGGAAACCCGGACCTCAGAGCAATGTGTTACAGTCTGTAAACACCCGACTCTTCCCCTGGCGAAATATTTATGTACCTGCAGTACCGGGTATGCCTAAATAAATTTCATCGATTTTACCTATCTCTATCAACTTTCAACTCCCTTATCTCCTTCTTTTATTCCCTCAATTTCTTTATAAATCTTGCTCTAACCATGTTTAAAAATTTTGAAATATTTGTTCCCCTCTCCCACTCTACACAACCATGATGTCATCTTATAAACTTTATCTAACTTCTCCACTTCCTTTTTATTAAGCAATTTCCTTTTCACCTCATCCAAAGCTGTGCAGTGGTTGAATATATGTAAATCCGACCACCCCTCCCCACATGGTACACACCTATCCTTATATAAATCATATTTAACTGTTGCTGTTTGTGGATGCAATTTATCATCAGTGCTATTCAACTTGTATATTGGGGAGGGAATTAAAGAATGTAAACAGGATATGGAAGGAATTACGATCAATAGAGTATAAATTAAAATGATAAGGTTTGCTGATGACATAGCTATCATTGAAGAGAATGAAGAAAATCTGCAAAAAGTGTTAACAGGAATAAATAAGATCCTGAGAGAAAAGTATAACATGAAAATCAACACAAAGAAGACAAGAGATCATGGTGTTCACCCACCAGCAAATTACAACTGACATTAGGGTTAACGATGTACCACTGAAACAAGTTAATAAGTTCACCTATTTATGAAGCAAAATCACATCAGATGGTAAAAGTTCATCGGACATAAAATGCAGAATTGCGCAAGCAAAAATAGCCTTCAACAACAAACGGGTGCTTCTTACATCAAGGAACTTAAATGCAGAGACCAAAAAAAGCATTCATAAAATGCTGTGTCTGGAGTGTGGCACTGTACGGATCAGAAACTTGGACACTTGGCACATGTAATAAAAGAAGATTAGAAGTATTTGAAATGTGGTGTTGGAAGAGAATGCAGAAAATCTTGTGGATGGGAGGGCTGACGAATGAAGAAGTTCTTAGAAGAGTTGGTAAAAAAAGAGCGCTATTGAAAACAATAATGAAGAGAAGAGACCAGTTAATAGGGTATCTGTATAGACAAAACTATTTAAAAATCAGTGTTATGGAAGGAATGGTACAAGGCAAAAGAGGCAGAGGAAGATCCAGATTACAATACATGAAACAGATTCAAGGAAATATAGGAGCAGAATCATATGAAAAAATTAAGAGACTATCAGAGAACAGAGAGGAGTGGACGAGAAGAATTGCTGCCAACCAATCTTCGGATTGAGAATGAGAAAGAGAGAGAGTGAGTAATTTACAGTATTTATTCTTAAATATTATTTTTTCTCTATGTATCTTCCAGTATGTACTTCAGCCTGTGTTGTTCCTATTCTTTCCACATTTCCTTCTTTTCCATTCCTATTTCTCCATCATTTCATCATTGTCTCATGTTCTGTGAGCTTGCATTTGGCAGACGGTGGGTTCAAACCCCATTTTCGCCCGTGGTAAACGCTGGGAATGTACCTTAATTAAGGTGAAAACCTATCTTAAGTTAGGCAACATTAGTTCTACTAGCAAAAAATACATGTCTGTTACTTTTCCTGTTTGGGGTCCTCACCAGGAATACCTAATAAAAGAAATAGATGGTGTGCAGAGGAAAGCAGCAAGATTTGTAATGGGGGATTTCAGCAGAAAAAGTAGTGTATCAGAAATGTTAGAGAAACTTGGGTGGGAAACTTTAAGTAAGAGAAGGGAGAAAACTAAAGCCTATACAGGAGAGGAAACATAGGGAAAAGTCCATGAGAGGCTTCAGTTGAAAAATAATTATATTGGCAAGGCTGACCACAAGTATAAAATTAGAAGGGATTTTAGCAGAAGCAATTGGGACAAATTTTTATTCATTGGGAAGGGTGTGGAGTAGTGGAACAGTTTACCAGGGGTAGTGTTTGATCCTTTTCAAAAATCTGTACAGATATTCAAGAAAAGAATAAACAGCAGCAAAGAAAAGAAATGTTGGAGGGCATTCGACCTGTGCAGGTTATTGTATATAAATAATTTTTGTGAATAAATTAATTCCATCCCCTGGTCTATGGAGATTGAACAGCCGAAGGAGGGGACTGCCTGTAGGGGTGAAGTACAGTGGGGACTTTGAGGGCCCGGGGACCACTATGGTAGCTGTGAAAGCCCTTCAGCAACTCTGAAAAGCGGTGGCTAAAGGGGCTCTGGTTAAGTCGCAGCCGGTCGTTATGCTTGTTAGGTTCCATAATAGGTAAAAAATAAATAAATGCAATGTAAATTTTAATCTTATAGCAGTTGTATAGTATTCATCATCATCATCAGTTTTCCACTCCAGTTGCCCGGGTGTGGTTTACGAGCACTCTCCACTTCTGTCTGTCCATGTACCACTCTTCTCTCAAGACGACATCCCAGCTGACTCCTCTTGTTCCTATGTCCTCTTTCACTTGGTCCAGCTATCTCTTCCTAGGTCTTCCTACCGGTCGTTTTCCGGCCACAACTGTGTGTAGCCATTGTTTTGCTGCCTTTCTATCGTCCATTTGTTTGACATGGCCAAACCATTTCAAACGGGCCCTGTCACTTTTTCATTCATGGATGGGTACACACCAGCTTCCTCTTATTCTTTCATTCCTTACCCTGTCCTTTTTTGTCTTCTGTACCATAGTTCGTAGGAACTTCATTTCTGCGGCTTGTAGTTTGCTATCCACTTGTTGGGTTGTTGTGCAGGTTTCTAGGCCATATGTTATTATGGGGGTGAAGTATGATTGGAATAGAGTCTGCTTTGATCTTAAGGGAACTTGTTCGTTCCAGAGGAGGTTCCGAACTTGATGGTAAAACTGAGCTGATTTTTGAATGCGGTTGTTAATCTCATGCTGTATTCTGTTATCACTTGAAATGATGCACCCAAGATATTTATATTGGTCTACTGTTTCCAGCTGTGTACCTTCCAGCATTATTTTTCCTTTCTTCTTCGGCCTGTTGACAGACATAGTAACAGTTTTCGATTTATTTATTGTTAATCCGTGTGCTTTCAAATGTTCATTCCAGGTGTTCAACCTCTCTTGGACTTCCTTCTCTGTATTTCCCCAAATTACTACATCATCTGCAAATGCAAATATATTGATGTCCATATTGTTCTTCTGCTTAATTTCTTTCATGACTTCATCCATGACAGTAATAAAAAGTAAGGGTGAAAGGGTACTGCCTTGTTGCACTCCTTTAGTGGTTTGGAACCAATCAGAATTACCGCAGTTGCAACAGTCTTCATAAAGCATTTTAACTTTCTGGATAAGCCTTTTGGGTACATTTTTCTTTCTTAAGCATTCCCATATAGTCTTCCTTGGAACACTATCAAATGCTTTTTCGAGATCCAAAAACACTAGTGTTAAGTCTTTGCCTTTCTCCCAATACTTTTCTAACAGTAGTCTAAGTGCAAATATGAGATCGGTAGTTGATCGGTGTTCTCTGAATCCATATTGTTCTTCCTGTAGTTGTGGTTCTATTACAGTATAGTATTATTTGAAGTAATTCCACATACTGTATATGAGTTGATTATGTTTGTAAGTACAAAAGACATTATGAGTAGAATTTTGTAAATAATATAAATTTATTAAGGGTGAGCTGTTTGATTAATAGAAAAATTGTTAGTGTAAATTGTATAATACTGTATTTTAGGAAAATTTATTACTGTGTACCATTTGCCACCTAGATAGACACCTCATTTGCAAATAAAGTGATTTTGATTTGATTTGATTTTCTGCTGCACACTGCTAAATCCTACCATCAGATTTATATTCACTTCCTCAGTTTTCTCCTGGTGTGGAAGAATGTTATTGATGATTGTGGTTTCCAGGTTATCTGCCCATCTCACAATTCAACATTCCCTCTCATCACGGCTATGATAGATCAGATCATGGAGCTGCACCCAGACATCAAAAACCTCCACATTGGATGTGACGAAGTGTATTACCTTGGGTTGTGCGTACGGTGTGCAATGGCGATGATAGACAACAAGTGGTCCAGGTCCCAGCTGTTTCTCAACCACGTTGTCCGAGTGGCTAAGTGAGTACTGATACTCATAATACACTCATGAGTTCAGAAAAGGAGAGAGGCTTGTATATTAATCTCAAACTAGAAGACTGCTCTGCAGCATTTGTTATAAATAGGTCAGATAACGCATCTTGATATGCCTGTTGCAGTCATATTGTTTTGCCTACCTGTTTCAGTGGTTGTATGAACATTTAATGAGAAGCGTGTTATGGTATGCCACATTTTGTAGTTATAAATTCATCCATTCCGTCATCATGCCGTCTCTTTGGTAAAAATCTGTTCATGTATTCACTTTTTGCTTTTATCCTGCAGTTTTTGATGTAAAGCTTGGTATTGTGTCGTAGAAGACAATGGTATTTTTAATCGTTGTTTTTCTATATAGAATGGTTGTCTTGTGTACACATAGGTTAGTCTCGAAGGAGTTTTTTTGTCAGGCAGGGAACTTTTTAAATATATATGGCCTTCACTCTTTCTAGTGTAGCTAGCTTATCTTCGATAGGTGTTCCCAGGTAATGTCTGAGGCGTATGTCATCCTGGGCTCTGTTTGTACATAGACTTGTTTCTCTCAGCAGCATGTAAGCTATTAGGAATGCTCTATCATTTGTTGAATATATTTGGAAGCTGGGAATGGTTAGAGAATCAAAGAGTATCTAGCAGAGAATAGTATTCTTCCATGATCTCTGGCTTGACAGATAGTACTCAAACATGGCTGCATGCAATGACATTACTAAGGATGAAAACCATATGTACCAGAATATTAATGAAAGTGTTAGTTGCTTAGCAACACGCTATTAATATAAGTGTAGGATGTATTGTGGGTAAGCCATCGCCTGCTATTATTGGAGTGATCATGTAATGATTTGATTTTATGATTACTCAAAGTTGGCTGAACTCAGAGACCTGTCAATGTCTCACAATTCACCAGCAGGTAATTCCAGAGAGAATAAAACAAAAATGAAGCAAATTGATCCAGTAGAATGGACAGATGGATTTGCCAAAGCTGTTGTAGTAAACTCTTTTAATATTAGATAATGTGTCCTGATCATCATTGAACAGTGCAGTTCAGCAGAACATGTCTATTGGCAAATGTTTAGGTCTACCTTTGTCTTGTATTTGTTTTTGTAGGTATATCAGGAAATACTACCCATCGGTGATGCCCCTCACATGGGACGACGAGTTCCGCTCGCTTTCGACGACAGAGCTATTGGAGTTCGAGGTTCCTCGTTGGCTGGAACCAGTGGTGTGGAAATACTCACCCGATCTGGGCACCACTATGGCTTCTGAGGTCTGGGAGAATTACGTGACTGTGTTTCCCAACATTTGGATCGCAAGCGCTTTCAAAGGTGCCACAGGGCCTGACAGATATGTGACCGACATCAGTAAGTACAAGATGGCGTTTCCTCTGGAGTCTCCTTTTTTCAACCAATAATAATAGTAATAATATCATAGATACGTACGAGGTGTAACAGACTTTCAGGACACATTCCTCACATACATAGGAGAGGAAAATATGTTGTATGGACAAGGGTCTGGAAATTTTTCATTTCCATGTTAGAACTTATTTTCTACAACTCTATATAGTACCTTAACTGTAGAACTGCAGACCATCTTTCTGGAAGACAGTGCACTGTTTTGTCAAATACGATCGTCTTTCTGACAGACGGTGTCATTCTTCTGCGATACATTTATAACTGGACACCAGGTGGCACTAATATAGATACGGTACCAGCTAAATACTGATACTTTTATCTTCACTTTTGAAAGTCTTTGGAAAAGCAATGGTATGGAGAAGTTTATATAGCTGTAGAAGTGAAAGTACTTTCACATATTCTCAGAATCAAGCTTCTGAAATTGAGAGTTTGATTTTCAAAGATCTTAGTGACATTTCATTGTTAATTTCAATGAGAAAATTATTCCTGAAAGTAGTGAAAGTGACAGCGAAGTACAAGGTGCCTCGGAAGTAATGGAATGATGTTAAAGTCGGTGCAGGTTATATTATTATTGGCAGTACTTTAATATTTGATGAAACCAGTGTAGGGATGAGTGTGAACTGTTGATATTTGTTTAGATTGTTATGAATACTTTGATCACAACATACGGAAAAAATAAATTAACATAAGAAAACTAAGATAAGCTGTAAGTTTGAAGTTAGTGAAAAGAACTCAAAATCCGTTTCAAGAAAAAAAATGCATTTTATGTGTTTTACCTTTTGAAATGAAAAGTGAAGAATTGTGGGGGGAAATGTAAGAATATACCTGTGTGTTTCAGAATATCATGTTTCAGGAATAAATCATCTATTAGAAATTCTTTTCTTGGAGCAAAATATTTCAACAGTCCCCTTTGTTCAAAAAAATGATAATTATATTTTTCAATAGTTAGAAATCATGACAATTTAAAAAAATATATTTCTGACATCTTCATGTGGATCAGTCTTTCAGCTTTCTATTGGTGTATAATATGGATTTATTGGGATTAATATGAGTTTACAGGCATGATTTTATGTTCATGATGTATATTGAGGAAAATAACTGCTGCATTTGACAGATAAACCTGCAACAGTTCTAGGGTTAATCGTGGGAAACACTCCATAACAGAATGAACCAGCATACCACAGGAAACTCTTTCTTACATAATATGTTCAAAATGCCCTCCGTTAGCATCGATATCTGTATGAACCCACCGCGGCATTAAATCTCGGGTGCGCTGATGTATCCCTGGTGTATTGATTTAACCGATTCAAGACTCAAATTGGCTTAAGGAGAGAGCTTTACTGAACTTTGCCATCTTCTTCCTTTAACCCTCCATCGCTAATTTCAAGAAGTTGGAGAACTCCTTAGCCTTCAAATCACCTTTGAGATGGACCCTCATATTGACTCGCAATAGACAAGGGAGCCTGCCTTTATAATGAGAACTTCCCAAGTCAAGTGTGACTGTCAGCAGGCAAGGCAGTATGCCATTATAACGAAAACATCCCAACTCGATTATGACTGGCAGCTGGCAATGGGATCTGCCATTATAATGAAAACTCCCCAACTCAATTGTGACTTCAACAGCAATCTTGGACAAGATAATTTTAATGACAGTAGGCAAGGTGTCTGCCTTTATAATGACAACTATGCAATTCGGTTATGACTGGTTGTAGGCAAGGCACATTGCCATTATAATGAGAATTTCCAAAGTCGAGAGTGACTGGCAGCAGGCAAGGGATGCCATAATGTAACCTTTCGTGGTATCAGTACATCAATAGACCATAATATTCCCGCAACATGACGTTAAAAATGGAACACCTTGGATGAGGCCTTCGACCGGGCGCGGCGCCGAAGACCCCTTCTCCCCTACTAGCGTTACAAGGCACTAGCTGAGCCGGTAGAGACATACGGGTCGCAGTTTGTCCTTACTGGGCAGTAATCTAATAATTTACAGTAGGGGAATCATAATAATGAGAGGAATACCATTTACCTATGAAATGAGAAGAATGAATTACGTTTCCCCTACTGTAAATTATTAGATTACTGCCCAGTAAGGACAAACTGCGACCCGTATGTCTCTACCGGCTCAGCTAGTGCCTTGTAACGCTAGTAGGGGAGAAGGGGTCTTCGGCGCCGCGCCCGGTCGAAGGCCTCATCCAAGGTGTTCCATTTTTAACGTCATGTTGCGGGAATATTATGGTCTATTGATGTACTGATACCACGAAAGGTTACATCAAGTGTGGCGCCCCACGTTGGGCGCCACACTTGATGTAACCTTTCGTGGTATCAGTACATCAATAGACCATAATATTCCCGCAACATGACGTTAAAAATGGAACACCTTGGATGAGGCCTTCGACCGGGCGCGGCGCCGAAGACCCCTTCTCCCCTACTAGCGTTACAAGGCACTAGCTGAGCCGGTAGAGACATACGGGTCGCAGTTTGTCCTTACTGGGCAGTAATCTAATAATTTACAGTAGGGGAATCATAATAATGAGAGGAATACCATTTACCTATGAAATGAGAAGAATGAATTACGTTTCCTTTTTTTAAAAAAATTTAATGCCTGAGAAAACACGTAGATAATTTATACATGGATATGCCACCATATTAAACATATAAATTAGACACCGTAAATTTTTTTGAGTGTGTAACTGTCCTCTCTAGTCCTTTCCCTAGAATTGCAATTCACTCTGAAGATATTCAAACACATTATGCACTAGTACCGTTGTACACAGAAATAATTGGATGATGGCGTATCTTGTATTACTCGCCTTATTTACATTATTCCACTATATATTCAAATACCAAGTCGTAGTCCTATTGGCGAGAATTAACATTAGCTATCGAATGAACCAGGTGAGGCGTATTTGATATATGAGCTTGTCTAAAATACCTGAAAGTCGTCTCACGTATTAGAAAGAAAAACACCTATCTCGCTATCTCATGAGATAAACAAATAATACACATCGTATGTTCCAAGGGGATGTCATTTAAATATATATATATACATACACGAATTAGACATCTGGACAACGGTGGCCCCTAAATGAATCATATTTAGCGAAACAGAAACAATACAGTATTCAAATACATATCACACCTGTGGATAAAAGACAATAAATACACTCGACATTTACAATATAAATCACGGACCGGGGCATCCGCCCGTAGCTGATGGCAGCAGCATAACTGCCTCTGGTGCTGATGAGACATGAACTCATGTCCCATGACAATTGTGAAGTGTGACTTCCACCCTGAAAATCCCTAGTCGTTTTAATTAACATAAAGAAATGGGGGAATTCTCTCATTTATTGGAATTGTAGGTCTAACCAACGGTGTTTATTTCTGACTGGTTGCGTGTAATATCGATGCCGGAGAGAAAGAGAACGAGCCCTCTAACACTAAGTTCCTCTCACAGCGGTGATAGTATTTCACATCCCTCCTTACCTGGCCGGACTTTAAATCTCACCGGCCAGCTGTTTACACTGTCCTCACCCTGCACTTTCACTTTCAACACGAGGGAACTCGGTCCCGTTATCTAGCCACCTCGGCATTTCGCTTCAAAATATCATTATTCATTGGATGCCACACGCATCAATTAAACACATCGGCTTGCATCTAGCCTACTTTATACCATTAGCACGGGATAAACAACCTTGCGCATACTTTGCTTATATTTCATCAACACCGCATTCGATCTATTCCTTATCAGCTGGAGTAGCTCGATCTCACTTCTCGGCATAACCAATACACGCATATTATGGAAGAAAGAAAGGCCCTAGCATTCGGGACAAAGTATGCTAACACTCGCGTTCTAAATAAATTCACACATTATCACACTTCACTTGTCATATCGAGGTTTCTTCTTCGCCATACTTAATTTATACAGGGGATGACCTAACACATTACGTGAAGCATCTACTACAGAAAACCTTGAAATTTCTAGATGACTCATATTACTCGTATCTTTTTATCGATGGTACATGGAATGATTTTCAAGAATATTAAATAATCCCTTTTAATTCCCATAGTGCTCCACGGTAAATCAAATCTAGGGTCTTAAATTATCATGCATGAATTCCCATATTAAATAAAGAAATACGGTCCCCGACCGTGAAGAAACATAAACACTAGCCCTATCAATAACTACTGCCATCCCTTTGAGAACAACGAAATCCTACCCTACATTTCTAAAGAATCTGCATGCATTAAATATTTACATTTTTACAGGAAATAGACTTTCAAATATTTTCACAATACTCATCTGCCTGGATCACCCCACAGCTCACCCAAGAAGGCACATCTAGTCGTTTAGTCGTCCATTACGACAGGATCAGCAACCTGGAGTCCGGTGTTCGGCTGCCGCTGGGTGGATGGCATGATGTCTTGATTCGCCGTACACAGTAGGAAGTCCTTGAGGTTCCACGGCGTCTTGATTAAGTGCGGGCCTCCCGTTGATTCTCTTCTTTCTCGGAGACTGATGTCACTGGCACACCACAATGAGGGAATCTGACTTAATTATAATTGTGATAATCGGCAACACATTATAATTTTCTATGATCAGAGAGACTCATGGGCTCGAGTCCTCTAATCAAGCACCGGTAATGTTTGTAGCCCGTTGCTTTCCCTATTGGTTGTCTATTCTACTATCGGCAGTTAGGCCCTAATTATCACGTTCGCACTTTCACTGTTATTAGAAGTCCCAAAGCTACCATTACGAACGTGGTTTGACCTTGCCTAATTCAGCACTAGTTTATATGGGAGTACAGATTAGCTACTACGTCTGGGATTTTTTTCTTTACCGATCGCCCTGAGTTTACGCGTCGCCACTGAGCCGCACTTTCTCCTACACCTGATCATTCATCATATGGTTACTGGATCTCCCATGTTATTTCTTCGGCAGTTAATACACTCGTGAATTTGCTTACACGATTTCACGGCCTACTAGCCTTTGATTTGCGTTCTCTTTACTCATATATTCGTACACATAAGCACTCTGCATATCATATGACCGTCATGGTTAGGGTTAAATACCGCACTCTGTTAGTATCAATAAATCTTCACTTCACTGTTACATAATCATATCACTGATAGAACTTCAGCTACATAAACACTATTCAAATGATTATTGACTGGTCACACTTTGTAGCACTGAAGCAAAGAATACTGAAGAGTCACTCACATTAGGTACCACCTCACTATGCCACTGGCAGAATAGAACAAGATGCTTGCCTCAGTTCGCACCCCCTTTTATCATGAAACGTGTCAGACTCGAAAGAGAGGGTAAGACTCCTCCTACCTGCAGAAATCGGTCCGGTGGCACGTGGTTTCCAGGATCGATCAATGCATCAAATTAAAGCTCAATTGCGCGAGTTTCTACTGATCATTTATCATTTTGATCACTTCACGCGTTTTGCTTTAATCTCGAAAGCGTCCTTTGATATCCCAGTGAGGGAGGGGCTTGCAATTTGGCGGTTCCGTGGCTTCGGTCACCCTAACAGCTTTCTCCAGATGGTGAACACCTGTGGGATGTCCACAAACTGCGTAGATTATCCCATTAGAATCATGTAAAGGACTTCTTGGTGTCAAAATTTTCTATAAAATTCGCCGCTTTTAATGAACCTTGAGTCATGAAAATCTGCCTTGTAGTATGCGAGTTATGTTAATTTCTCTCCTGAAAACAATTGAAGACAGGTTTCTGGCAGCGGTGTTTCCGCGGGAAAAGGAGCGGAAAAGTGATATTTGCCAACGCTGGGCACGACCTCCGTGACCTACTTGCTGTGGGAGTATTTCTTTCTCTGTCGCGCCTGAGTGAGAGCGCTTCTGGCCGGAGGCGAAAATATGTCTCGGTACAGTACTTACGCGCAAAGAGAGTTTGGTGCGTGGGGCTGACAGCTCGCCACTCGCACCCCGTGGAGGGTGGACGTGCGCTGACTTGGGCGCTAATTAACGTATGAAAGCGCGGAAAACGGCATATTTGAGCGGCGGAATGCCACAATATATTGTTGATGATGTGATGAACGGTCACAATAATAACGAAAACATCCCAACTTGATTGTGACTGGCAGTAGGAAAAGAGGCCTGTCATTATAATGAAAACTCCCCAACTCTATTGTGACTGGCAGTAGGAAACTGGGGCCTGTCATAAGGAAAACTCTCCAACTTGAATGTGACTGGAAGTAGGAAAAGGGGCCTGCCTTTGTAATGAAAACTCCCCAGATCAATTGTGACTGGCAGTATGCAGTGGGGCCTGCCATTATAATCTAAACTCCCGAGCTTGACTCGATGACTGGCAGTAGGAAATGGGGCCTGTTATCATAATGAACTCTCCAACCCTGAGCTTACATGACGTATGTCGACCTCCCCATTATGTTTCTCAAGTAACATAAGAGCAATGCAATCTAATAAAAATCTTACTCAAACTTGTATTCTGTTTTATCTACACTAAGTAATTATTCCTTTAACATGATATTAATCAGTTGCAGTTAAAATTCCCTAGCGAAGCACGGGTACATGAGCTAGAATTCATGTAGTTCGTGCTCGTCTCGATGTACACAGGCAGAAAATCACCCAGTGTATGGTGTGTAGGATGATCCATCACCCGGCCTGTCTAAAATAATAATTTGGACGCTAATTCTGATAAAGATAATTTTATGTTTTGGGAGCAGCAGTTCTTGGGAATTTTAAATGGGGTTAAAGATGAAGGCAAATTCGACAATCTTAATAGAGAAATTCATTGAATTTTTGCATAGGGTAACATCTACAAGCAAAGATCCTGAACACCCAGCAATAAAATTTCAAAGCTCGAAAAGCTAGGCAAATTAAATGTGAACCATCAAAATATTCTAATTGTAGCAGTCCTTAGTAGTGTGATGGGAGAAGAAATTAAATCAGTATAAATATGATCTCATTCAACATTATTACTATTAGAGAAAAAAAGAAGGTCATTCAAAATATTATGACAAATTATGTGAGTATACAATGTACAATTCAAACAGGACGACTCAGTTGCCAAAACAGCGCTCCACATCAACCCAGAAGGAACAAGACCACGAGGAAGACTGGCAAAGAGATGGACTGACAACATCAGGGCAGACATGCACAGTGTTGGCTTAACCCCAGAAGATGTCAACGACAGACAGAAATGGAGGAGATGTAGCAAAGCAGCAGACCCTGCAAGTTGGGATTAATGCTAAGAAAGAGAGAGACAATGTACAATTCCTGCTCTGGAAGTTTATGACTTTTGTTCAAATTTCTATATAGGATTAGAAATCCTGCTGCTCTAATAACTACACTTCTTCTGAAGATGAAGATAATGAATATGAGTGTTCTGTGCCATAGAAGGAGATTCAACAAGCAATGAAGGGAATACATTTTGATATTGCTCTTGGCCCCAATCAAGTATTTCTTGAGGTTATTAAGGAAAAGAAATATTTGAAAATCATTAGTATTATAGCAGATATAATGATAACCTGGGATTATGTTCCATGAAGTTTTAGAAGAGGTCTTACTATCCTATTGTTTAAACCATGAAGCCCGAACGTAATTATTAATTGTTGTACAATAACAATTTTTTCTACTTTAAGAAGGATTATTGAAAGAACTCTGGAATGAAAAATTACAACTTTCATTCATTTCTCAACCCAACAAAGAGGTTTTGTGTCTACATCAGGGTACATTCCCCTCGGGGGGGGCCTGTTAACCCCTAGAGGGCGCATCCCCGGTGTTGTGATGAGTACAATAAATATGATTATAAAGGATCGTAGTCTTACCAAATATGGTGAGGGAAGCATGCAAATGAAAATCAGAGGACTGTGATAGGTACAAAACAAGTGAGAAATATTTGTCAAGTTTTAAATAAGTGAATATCTTGAAGTATTGCCAAGTCGCTTTTACAAAGGAGTAAGGGAGGGGGGGGGGGGCATATAACAGTGAATACACAACTATTTAAGTTATGTTTTCGAGCCACCAAATTTGTTTTTAACATTGACTTTCAGAAAATGAATACAAAATCGAATACACATGACACCGAAGTAGAATACTTATACCCAGAAAAAGCAAACCCAAATGGGAAAAGGATAGGGATGAGGAAAGGTGAAAAAGGGATGTGCAATCCGACCAGCAAAGGGAAAAGGAAAGAGAACAAAACTCATTAAAAAAACACTAAAGATGAATAGAACTTTCCACAGAGTCAGTCACTGCACTTCAGCCACTCCAAAATCTTCATAATTGAACACTGTTGCCATGGCACAAGCAAAAGAATAGAAAGTTTTAAAATGGCCAGGCAAAAATTGCAAGAAGGCCTGAAGGGCTGCCGAAATAATATTAAAATTTGTCCAACATCTTTAGCTCACCATCTGCTATGAAGGAAAAGTTCCAGTTGAAAGGCACTGTGACCAGCACACAGTGAAGAAAGCAAGGGTGAGCCTCCACACACTAGCACAGTCGAATCCCGGACTGATGAGTCAGGGAAACATGCAGGTTTACATAGGAGGGAAAGTTGGCACTGGAAAGGTACTGGAAATATCCCGCGGTGAAGATGGGCAGGTGTGACGTGGTGATGTGATGTAAGCGGAGGCCCAGAGCAAGTTGAAACTCGGCAGTAAAGCAGCTGATGCCGTGAAGAGAAGGCCGGGAGAACCGGTGAACCAGGTATGTCCAGAATGCAAGTGGCTTTACGTCACACTGACACAGATAGGTCTTGTGGCCTAGGATTGGGAAGGAAGCGGACGTGGCCTTAATTAAGGTACAGCCCCAGCACTTGCCGGGTGTGAAAATGGGAAACTACAGAAAACCGTCTTCAGGGCTGCCGACAGTGGGGTTCGAACCCACAGCTGCGTGCCCCTAACCGCACGGCCAACTTGCCCGGTATGTCCAAAATGAATGATTCGTAGACAATAGTAGCACGGGAGGGGATATTACACCGGGTGGTGGATAGGGGGACCCTACAATTCAGTAGGGCTGGTTGAAATACCCAATACAACTCACGGACCAACAGGCAGCCCAATTCTTGGGGGCTTTAAAATACTGGGACACCCTCTTTCCAGGGGTCACAAATATAGAGGGCCCAAGCCCAGGGTATGGGTGAAGACTCCAACGGCATCAGTGGCGGAGAAGGTGGACTTCAGTATGGCATCGGTGGAGGAAGAGGGAAACTTGTAGTGTCTGTAGCCTACTTCAGAGGAGCGGCTACAGAAGGCGTCTGTTCTCCAGAGGAGCAGCCTAGAATAACACTCGGCAGTAGGTATAAAATGCCTTTGGGAGTGGTGACCCCATCGTAACACTAGCCTGTATATGGTATGGTCCTAGGAAAGGTTAGGGCATCCCCTGCTTAAACCGACGTGCAGTTCTTAGGGTACTGGGGGAACTGAGAAATGGGTGACCAGTAACCAACATTAAGATAGCAGTAGTAAATCTTATTACTCTGACTGGAAAAGCAGAGGAAATAGTAGATTTCATGGAGAAGGTGGAAATGATGGGGCTAAGTAAAGTGAAATGGAAAGGTAACGGAAGGAAGAAATTGAGGAAAGGATGCACATTATACTGGAGTGGTGGCCAAGAGGCAATAAACGGAGTGGGACTCTTCATTTCGAAGCAATTGAAGGAGTATGTTGAAGTGGTAGAATGTTTGAGTGACAGAATAATGAAGATTAGACTAAAGATGAATGAAGTGATGGACTTCATACAGGTGTATGCACCACAGACGGTAAACATGGAAGAAGATATTGAAGGATTATTGGAGAAAGTAGAAAGAGAAATTTCAGGTGTGGAAATAGTTATTATGGGAGATCTGAATACACAGGTCGGAAACGACAGATAAGGAAAGGAAGAAGTCAATGGACCATATGGATATGTGAGAAAGAATCATGAAGGAGAGGAACTAGTGGACTTCTATGAAAGAAATGGACTTATAGTGGGGAATACATGGTTTTGAAAGAAAAACAGCAGGAAAATGATGAGATGTGGGTGGGGTGACAGAAGAACAAAATCAATAATTGACTACCTTTTGGTGGAAAGGACGAATCACAGGAAGTTGATGGACGTGACAGCTTTACCAGGAGAAGCATTTGATGGGGACAATAGAGATGTGGTGGCAAAATGGAAAAACAAAAAAGAGATAAGAGAAAACAAAATAAAAGTATGGATATTGAAAGACTAAAATGTATAGGAAGTTTTTCAGGAGAGATTGAAGCAACAAATCCTAGTTACTGAAGTGGAAAATGTAGAAGAGGAGTGGGCCAAATAAAAAATGGCATTTGTTACAGCAGCAGAGAGTACCTGTGACAGACATCTACAAGAGTGAAAGAAAAGGAGAACACCGTAGTGGAATGAGGAAGTGAGGAAAGTGGTGAAAGAAAAGAAGACAGCCTGGCGAGAATGGAATCCAGATCGAACAGAGGAAAGCAAAAGGAAGTATCTCAACAGCAAATGGAGATGTAAGACGGTGGTAGGAGAAGAAAAGAAGAAGAGTTGGAAAGAATTTACACAAAAAATGGAAGTGGATGTCAGTGCCAGTATAAGGATGCCGTATGGACTTATAAGAAGTAAAAGGACAGAAAGAGTTACCACAAAGCTAGTGAAAAAAGGAAGATAGGAAATTGTTAACACACCCAGAAGAGATAAAGAGAAGATAAGGAGTATTTTGATAAGCTGTTGACAATGAACAGCTGTAGAGGGGAGATAGAAGCAATGCAGTGTGAGAACTCAACAATGTAGGATGATATAACAATGCTGGAGGTGGAGTTAGCGGTACAAAAGATGAAGATGGGAATAGCAACAGGGATGGATGAATTCAGTGTGGAAATGCTAAAGTCTGCTGCACCTGTTGGTATGCAATGGTTGTACCAACTACTAACGTGTGTGTGGAAACACAAATGTGTACCAAAAGACTGAAAAAAGGGATAATAATACCACTGTTTTAGAAAGGGGACAAAAAAGTTTGTGGTAACTATAGACGAATCACACTTATATCGCAGGTAGTTAAAATACAGGAAAGGGCATTAGAAAGAAGAAAGATTGCAGGAGAGTTACAAGAGGAACAATATGGCTTCAGGAGTGGAAGATCTACAGTGGACCCAATCTTTAGCATGAGACAGCTGATGGAAAAGAATTGAGAATATGAAAAGGATGTGGTCGTGACCCTCATTGATATAGAAAAGGCATATGATAGCGTACCTAGAGAGAAGGTTTGAGAAACCATGGTTAAAAAAGAGACTTGGAAGAGAAATGTTAGAAATGGTGCAAGCAATGTATAACAACTACATTAGCAGGGTACTGACCCCAGTTGGAAAGACAGAATGGTTTAGGAATAAGACTGGACTAAGGCAGGAGAGTGTGCTGTCACCTCTTTTGTTTATTACAGACGTGGGCAAAATTGTAAAGGAAACGAAGGAAGCCTATGGAGATTAAGAGATGAAGATAATGCTATTTGCAGATGATGTTGTGATCTGGAAAAGGAACAGCAAAGAAGTGCAACAACAACTAGATGTACTGAACGAAAAAACAGAGAAGTATGGCATGAAAATCAGTACAGATAAAAGCAAGACTATGGTGATGTCGAGAGGAGAAAAGCAAGGAAAGGGCAGTGTGAAAATTGGAAGCCAGAGTCTGGAAATTGTGGACAGCTTTAAATACCTAGCAAGTGAATATATGCAAAATGCTAGGGTGGGCATTAAGGGTAGAGCAGAGTAATGCATTCTACCAAAGTGTAAGAAAACTTGTTTGGAATAAGAAGTACCAAGGAAAAGTAAAGAAATAATGTACAAAATGTACTATGTACCCATACTGACTCATGCAGCAGAGACTTGGACTTTGACTAGCAGCCAGTGAGATGAAATTCCTAAGAAGTATGATAGGAAAGACAGAGTGAGAAATGAAGATGTTAGGAAGGAAATTGGGATTCGAAAGCTAAATAAGAAAATTGAAAAGAATAAACTAAGGTGGTTTGGACATGTAAAGAGGATAGAGGAGAATAGAATTCCAAGACAGATGCTGGAGGCAAAGTGCAAGGGCATGAGAGCAAGAAGAAGACCTAAAACAAGGTGGATTAAATCAGTGAAGAACAGCATAAGAAGACAAAATTTAGACTGGGACAAGATTGTGGAAGAGTAATGGTGCAAGGAAAGAGGAAGTAGAGAAGTGCCATAAATACCCCGACCCAGCAGGAGCTGGATAAGGGGAAATTATAATGATGATGACCAGGGTACATTCATAAATTCATCTTTGGTCAACAGTTGTCTTGGAAACCACAAAACTAAGAAAAAAAAAACCATTGCATCACTTTACTAGATGTATCCAAAGCATTCATAATCAAGAAGCTGAGGTATTTAATCATATCTCTTTTCAGGAATAACTTGATTCATGTGCAAATAGCTACAACCACTTGAACTAAGGAAATTCAAGATCGTTGCAATTGATTTCATACTAAGGGAATTAAACGACTTAGATCTTGTTTCTCAACTTGACTTCATTCTCAACAATGTGGCAGCACTAGGATTTGCTGGTTATTTTGTGATAATATCTAAAGATTAAAAATCAGCACCGCTTATGATTGATACAAGCCAATGCCTTTCCCAAGTAGGGCTCACGCTGAATACTTTAAAATCAAAAGCGATGTTTATTGAAAATTAGGAATTGTTATTAGAACCATCAGTGGGACCGAGCGAGTTGGCCGACCAATTAGGGTCGCGCAGCTGTGAGCTCATATTCGAGAGATAGTGGGTTCATATCCCACCATCAACAGCCTTGAAGATGGTTTTCTGGGGGTTCCCATTTTCTCACCAGGCAAATCAATCAGTCACTACTGATCTGCATTTAGGGCAGTTGCCCAGGTGGCAGATTCCCTATCTGTTGTTTTCCTAGCCTTTTCTTAAATGATTCCAAAAAAATTGGAAATTTATTGAACATCTCCCTTGGTAAGTTATTCAAACACTACCTCTGGGAAACTGTTCCACTCTTTCACACCCTTCCCAATGAATGAAAATTTACCCCAATCACTTCTGCTAAAATTCCTTCTAATTTTATATTTGTGGTCAGTCCTGCCGATATAATTATTTTCCAACTGAAGCCTGTCATGGATATATCCCCATGCTGCTTCTCTTGTATAGGCTCTATATAATCCTATAAGTCTAGTTTTCTCCCTTCTCTTACTTAAAGTTTCCCACCCAAGTTCCTTTAACATTTCTGATACACTACTCTTTCTCCTGAAATCAAATCAAATCAAAATCTCTTTATTTGCAAATGAGGTGTCTAGCTCGGTGGCAAATGGTACACTAAAATACATTATTGTCAAGCACTAAATATTAAATTAACAAGAGAAGAAAATTTTCCTATAATACAATATTATACAATTTAAGCTAACAATGTTTTCTATTAAACACACAGCTCATCCTTAATAAATTTATATTGTTTACAAAATTCTACTTATAATATCTCCTGTGACTACTTACAAATATAGTCAACTGATATACAGTATGTGGAATTACTTCAGATGATACTATACAACTGGTATAAGATTAATATTTACCGTACATTGCATTTATTTATTTACTTTTTTTTTTACCCTGTTACAAATCTTGCTGCTTTCCTCTCCACACTATCTATTTCTTTTATTAGGTATTCATGGTGAGGATCCCAAACACTGTTTGCATATTCCAATAATGGACGAACCATACTCAAGTAACTTTTTTCTTTTAATTCTTTGTTGCATCCTTTAAGTAGCCTCATTATGACATGTAACGATCTGTATGCTTTCCCAACAATGTCATCAACATGACCCTTCCAGTGCAAATTACTTTCAAATCTCACACCTAAGTATTTGCACTTGCCATCTTTTGGGATAACTACCTCATCCAAAGTATATTCAAATTCAGTTTTAAAGCTCCTGTTTGTAAAAGTTGGAACAGTTGATTTGGCTCCATTAACCTTCATATTATTTTCTTCAACCCATTGTTGGATACTTTCAAGGTCCCTTTGTAATTCTGAACAATCCTCAATGTTGTTTATTTCCCTATAAACAATTATGTCATGTGCATACAATCTTATTTTTGATGTTATATTGTTCCCTAAATCATTTGCGTACATTAAGAAAAGTAACGGACCGATTATGCTACCCTGTGCAATTCCCTTCCAAACTGTCTCTTCCTGAGATACATTATTTCCTACTTTGACTTTCTGAACCCTTGAATTTAGAAATGTTTTTATCCAACGTGTAACCCTTACGTCCAATCCTATTCCCTCCAATTTCTTTAATAATATTCCATGTTCCACTCTATCAAAGGCTTTGGAAAGATCTATGGCTATGCAATCTAACTGACCTCCTGAATCCAATTGATCTGATATGTCCTGCTGAAATCCCACCAATTGTGCCTCACAAGAAAATTTCTTTCTAAATCCATACTGGCTCCTCATGAACCAATTTTTATCATTGCATATCCCTCTGATGTACTTTCGTATTAAACTCTCCAGTATTTTACAAACTATACTGGTCAGGCTGATTGGTCTGTAATTCTCTGGTTTCCTTTTATCACCCTTTCCTTTATAAATTGGTATTATTATAGATTCCTTCCATTCCTGTGGTATTACACTATTATTTATGACATAGTCAAAGAGAAATTTTAAATAAGGCACTATATACCACCCCATTGTCTTTAATATCTCCCCAGTAATTTGATCACTTCCTGCTGCTTTTCCTTGCTGAAGCAGTTGGATTTCTCTGAAAATATCTTCATTTGTGAATGAGAAGCTTCTTGTTTCCCTCTGTGTCTCTCCCTCTCTATCTTCTGTCTTGGTTTCCAACTCCTGACAATCTTCTACTGAATCTCTGAATTCCCTACTAAATAGGTTTGCTTTCTCAGTATCTGTTAAATAGTGTTCACCCCCTTCTCCCAGCATTGTAGGAATTTGGATTCCGTTTCCTTTTTGATTCCTGATATATGAATACAGCTTTTTCCATTTCCCTTTGTGGTCATTACCCTCTTGAAATATGCCATTCATATAATTCTCTTTTGCTTCCTTTTTCACTCTATTCATTTCCCTCATTAGCTGTTTTCTAGTTTCTCTACTCTCCCTACCCTCTTTGATTTTCCTGTTTACTATTCTACATTTTCTTTTTAATTTTCTTATTTCCCTTATATAATAAACAGGGTCTGAGGTCATTCTACCCTTCTTAACGGTACAAATCTCTTCTCTCCTTCCCAAATGATTCCTTTAAATTTAGCCCAAAGTGTATCCACGTTACTCCCTTCACTTATCCAACAACTGAATTGTGATTTAAGGTAAGTCCCAAATTCATCAACTTTAGTTTTTCTGTACAATTTCTTGTCTTGTGTAACTCTCTTATTAAGCCTTTTTGGTACGAGTCCTACATCCATTATTACAGCCTTATGGTCTCCTATTCGTTCAATTACCTCAGTTTTATCAACAATTTCCCATGGTTTAACCAAGAATACATCTAGTAAGTTATTGAGACGAGTCAGTTCTTGTACTGCTTGTGTAAATCCTCCCTCCCAAATTAACTTATTTGCCAGTTTCTGTTCATGGGCGTCACTTGTAGCTCCTTTCCATTCAACTTCAAGCAAATTAAGATCTCCCCCAATTATTACCATATCATTATTATTGTTTTTATGAGTATAATCTCTTATTTTCTCAAATATTTCCATGTCTCTTTCCTCTCTTTCAGGCCTGTATGTTCCTATAATTCCCACCTCCTTCATATTATCACAAACTAATTTTATCCCTAATATTTCATCCCTTTCATTGGTAAACCATTCATGTGAACAGTAAGTTTCCTTCACCAGAATAAACACCCATTAAATTAAATGATATTAGATGAAAAAAACATTATAACCATGTTAAATGATAATTTGTTGTAAGTTTCCTTCACCAGAATAAACACCCATTAAATTAAATGATATTAGATGAAAAAAACATTATAACCAAGTTAAATGATAATTTGTTGTACTTGTGAACTCAGTTTTTCTCAAACCAGATCAGAAAATTAATGTTATGAATCAGCACATTTGGCCCAGCTTGATTTATGCTTTAGCGTGTGCACCCTTATTGAAATTCAGATGCTGGTTTTTAGATGAAATTGATAAATTAATCAGAAGTGCAGTAAAGGAAGTAATTGATTTACCAACAGATTGTCCATGCTGTTTGCTCTGTAGCTAAAAAAATGTCTGTGGCATGAGCGTTGTGAAAGCGTCTTGGGAAACTTTCCTTCAACAGATTAACATCTGTAACAGGCTGGATTCTGTTATTGACCCACTTCTGGTACAAACAAGAAATTATCAGCAAGAAATAGAGGGTAGTCTAAGAAGCCTTTGTTTCGGCCCTGATAAACAATCTAAGGTACAGAAATAACAGGCAGCACAGGAATAGTATTTCAGAACTTGTCAAAATATCTGGAAATTTCAAAGTCTATGAACAATTGTACCGTACCTCTATTGATGGATCCAGTAAATGTGCAGACATTGTTACGATTGACAGGAAGAGAAACATCGGCATTGTTATTGATTCAACAATGGAAAGAAGAGACACTACAAACTCTGTTTTAACTAATTTTAAGAAACGTATCACATACCCGCCATTTGCTGGGAGGTGATTGGGTGATTCAGTGCACGAGGATCTGTCACAAAATTTTCAGTTAATTTCTTCCTTTGTTTTGGTATTTTTATTTCATTTTAAAAATATATTTATTTAGATGCTTTACGTAATTCACCGTAAATAGGAAGTCAGTATTTTGTACGGTATAAACAAAGAAAAAGTAGTCTTTGTCGGGGATAGCTGCAAAACAGGGAAATTTCAGAATTAAAAAAAGTATAAGCTCCTTTCTTTCTATAAATACTGTATGAAAATTTGAATGGCATTACAGTACATTACTATTACTTTGACACTATTACCGTACAGTACCCCTTGTTCTTTATTATTTATTTATTTATTATTTATTTATTTATTTATTTATTTATTTATTTATTTATTTATTTATTTATTTATTTATTTATTTATTTATTTATTTATTATTATTATTATTATTATTATGAGTCAAACGTTACCCAATTGCAACAGTCAAGTTTTAGGGAGGAAGGAGGTCTGAGATTGCTCTTGGTAAACTGTCAGAGTGTAGTAAATAAACAATTAAAATTCGGTACATTGATGGAATCTTATGAGACGGATGTGGTGATAGGAGTGGAATCGTGGTTGAGAGAAGGGGTGGGTAATACAGAAGTATTTCCAGAAGGGTATACAGTCTATCGTAGAGACCGAGGAGATAAAAAGGGGGGAGGGGTATTTATTCTGGTGAAGGAAACTTATTGTTCGCATGAATGGTTTACTGATGAAAGGGATGAAATATTAGGGATAAAATTAGTTTGTGATAATATGAAGGAGGTGGGAATTATAGGAACATATAGGCCTGGAAGAGAGGAAAGAGACATGGAAATATTTGAGAAAATAATAGATTATACTCATAAAAACAATAATGATACGGTAATAATTGGGGGAGATCTAAACTTGCCTTAAGTTGAATGGAATGGAGCTGCAAGTGAAGCCCATGAACAGAAACTGGCAAATAAGTTAATTTGGGAGGGAGGATTTACACAAGTAGTACAAGAATCAACTCGTCTCAATAACTTGCTAGATGTATTCTTGCTTAAACCATGGGAAATTGTTGATAAAACTAAGGTAATTGAAGGAATAGGTGACCATAAGGCTGTAATAATGGATGTAGGACTTGTACCAAAAATGCTTAATAAGAGGGTCACAAAAGACAAGAAATTATACAGAAAAACTAAAGTTGATGAATTTGGGACTTGCCTTAAATCACAATTCAGTTGTTGGATAAGTGAAGGGAATAATGTGGATACACTTTGGGCTAAATTTAAAGGAATCATTTGGGAAGGAGAGAAGAGATTTGTACCTGTTAAGAAGGGTAGAATGACCTCAGACCCTGTTTATTATACAAGGGAAATAAGAAAATTAAAAAGAAAATGTAGAATAGTAAACAGGAAAATCAAAGAAGGTAGGGAGAGTAGAGAAAGTAGAAAACAGCTAATGAGGGAACTGAATAGAGTGAAAAAGGAAGCAAAAGAGAATTATATGAATGGCATTCTTCAAGAGGGTAATGACCACAAAGGGAAATGGAAAAAGCTGTATTCATATATTAGGAATCAAAAAGGAAAAGGAATCCAAATTCCTACAATGGTGGGAGAAGGGGGTGAACACTATTTAACAGATACTGAGAAAGCAAACCTCTTTAGTAGGGAATTCCGAGATTCAGTAGAAGATTGTCAGGACTTGGAAACCGTAACAGAAGATAGAGAGGGAGAGACACAGAGGGAAACAAGAAGCTTCTCATTCACAAATGAAGATATTTTCAGAGAAATCCAACTGCTTCAGCAAGGAAAAGCAGCAGGAAGTGATCAAATTACTGGGGAGGTATTAAAGACAATGGGGTGGTATATAGTGCCTTATTTAAAATTTCTCTTTGACTATGTCATAAATAATAGTGTGATACCAAAGGAATGGAAGGAATCTATAATAATACCAATTTATAAAGGAAAGGGTGATAAAAGGAAACCAGAGAACTACAGACCAATCAGCCTGACCAGTATAGTTTGTAAAATACTGGAGAGTTTAATAGCAAAGTACATCAGAGGGATATGTGATGATAAAAATTGGTTCATGAGGAGCCAGTATGGATTTAGAAAGAAATTTTCTTGCGAGGCACAACTGGTGGGATTTCAGCAGGACATATCAGATCAGTTAGATTCAGGAGGCCAGTTAGATTGCATAGCCATAGATCTTTCCAAAGCCTTTGATAGAGTGGAACATGAATTATTATTAAAGAAATTGGAGGGAATAGGATTGGATGTAAGGGTTATACGTTGGATAAGAAGATTTCTAAATTCAAGGGTTCAGAAAGTCAAAGTAGGAAATAATATATCAGAGGAAGAGAAAGTCTGGAAGGGAATTGCACAGGGTAGTATAATCGGTCCGTTACTTTTCTTAATATACGCAAATGATTTAGGGAACAATATAACATCGAAAATAAGATTGTATGCACATGACATAATTGTTTATAGGGAAATAAATAACATTGAGGATTGTTCAGAATTACAAAGGGACCTTGACAATATCCAAGAATGGGTTGAAGAAAATAATATGAAGATTAATGGAGGCAAATCAACTGTTACAACATTTACAAACAGGTGCTTTAAAACTGAATTTGAATATACTTTGGATGAGGTAGTTATCCCAAAAGATGGCAAGTGCAAATACTTAGGTGTGAGATTTGAAAGTAATTTGCACTGGAAGGGTCATGTTGATGACATTGTTGGGAAAGCATACAGATCGTTACATGTCATAATGAGACTACTTAAAGGATGCAACAAAGAATTAAAAGAAAAAAGTTACTTAAGTATGGTTCGTCCATTATTGGAATATGCAAACAGTGTTTGGGATCCTCACCAAGAATACCTAATAAAAGAACTAGATGGTGTGCAGAGGAAAGCAGCAAGGTTTGTAACAGGGGATTTCAGGAGAAAGAGTAGTGTATCAGAAATGTTAAAGGGTCTTGGGTGGGAAACTTTAAGTAAGAGAAGGGAGAAAACTAGACTTATAGGATTATATAGAGCCTATACAGGAGAAGAAGCATGGGGAGATATCCGTGAGAGGCTTCGGTTGGAAAATAATTGTATTGGTAGAACTGACCACAAGTACAAAATTAGAAGGAATTTTAGCAGAAGCGATTGGGGTAAATTTTCTTTCATTGGGAAGGGTGTGAAGGAGTGGAACAGTTTACCAGGGGTAGTGTTTGATCCTTTTCCAAAATCTGTACAGATATTCAAGAAGAGAATAAACAACAACAGAGATAATAAATTAAATGTTAGAGGGCATTCGACCAGTGCAGGATATTGTAAATAATAAATGTGTGTGATTAAATTAATTCCATCCCCTGGTCTAAGGAGTTTGGACAGCCCAAGTAGGGGACTGCCTGTAGGGGTGAAGTACAGTGGGGACTTCGAGGGCCCTGGGACCGCTACGGTAGCTGTGAAGGCCCTTCAGGAACTCTGAAAAGTGGTGGCAAAAGGGGCTCTGGTTAAGACGCAGCAGGTCGTTATGCTACTTAGGTTCCAAAATGGGTAAAATATAAATATGTAAATAAATTCAGTGTTAATTTTAATCTTATACCAGTTGTATAGTATTATTAGAAGTAATTTCACATACCGTACTGTATATGAGTTGACTATGTTTGTAAGATATTATAAGTAGAATTTTGTAAACAATATAAATTTATTAAGGATGATGTGTGTGTTTAATAGAAAAAATTATTAGCGTAAATTGTATAATATTGTATTCTAGGAAAATTTTCTTCGTCTCCTGTTAATTTAAAATTTAGTGCTTGACAATAATGTATTTTAGTGTACCATTTGCCACCGAGGTAGACACCTCATTTGCAAATAAAGAGATTTTGATTTGATTTGATTTGATTTGATTCTAGGGCAGCTATCCCTTATGAATTTTGTCTCTTTATCAGTTAGTATCTCACTCGATTTATTGTTGTTAAATCCTTGTGTAGTATACAGAATTTAATTCCTCTGATATTTATGTTTTTATTGACACAATATACTATTTTCTGTTGATATTAATTCATATTCCTGTGAAGAAGATGAAAGAATAGCTGAGGGAGACAGGCTGTGGCTCTGGGTGGGCTTTAACGATTATAAAGGAAGAGATAGTAAGTTTGGTGTAGATACTTAGGCTTTTAACATGTTGACTGTCAGGACACTTAGCAAGAAATGTCCCAGTGGCCAAAGCTTTCTTTCTACTGTGCATATAGTAAATTAGAAGTGAAACAATATTCCAAGTGATATTTCACTTAAGTGTTCAGTATACGTACTAAATACAATAAAGATTCCTAGCATCTTGAGGTACCTCCGTGGCCCCACAGAAAAGTTCACTGTACGGTTTTGGCTAGATGGCCAGAGCGGTACAATCTAGCGGTACTAGAAACTTGCATTGATCGATGGTACTCATATAACCAACAGATTGTGCCATGATTTGTTTACTAGCGCTTACAGTCCCAAGGCACTCATAGTTCTACAGTAGGACATGTGTGAAATACTTGTGAGATATTTCTATGTTTTTATACCAGAGAGTTTCATTATAAAAAATGAAGCTGTTTTCTTTATGAACTCGGAGGATAATATCGCTAGTCTTTCAGTCTGACAATTCTGGAAATTAGTGTCCATTTCAAGCTGATCTACTACACTTTTCAAGGCAAAAAAACTGCTTTACCAAATTGAACTTGAAATATATAAAAATTAAAACTATAATTTGGAAACCAAGCATCCCAGGATTTACTGTGAGGCCATAGCGGTACACTAGCATAGCAAAGTCAACAGCTTAGCGGTCCACTGGCCCGGCAAGGAAAATCATATAACAACACCTCTCAGCGCTACAATGTAGTGCTCCGGCGTCCAACCTGGGAATGGAGAACAGGAATGAAAGTAGGGTAGAGGATATAGTAGGTAGGCAAGATGGAGAGGAGGGAAGGGAGAAGTTGTGTTAGGCAGGTGGGCTAATGTTTTAAGGAGAAGGAAAATGAGGGATAAGGGAGTGGGTCAGGAGAGGCATTTCTGAGGAATCGGTATGAGTCACTACAGGTAGAAGAGCAGAGGGAAGATGGGGAACAAGCATTACAGAGAAGGGGAAAAGAAAGGGAACCCTAGAGTAGTGGATAGAAAGAAGGAGGTGGACAGGGTCCTGAGAAAGGGAGTAGGAAGTAGGTTCTGCAGGCGTCAGGAAGTTAACCTTTAGTAGTTGTATTTAAATAGAGAATGTTTGCTCAGCAGGTTGTATTTAAAAGGGGCAAGTTTTACAGGTCTCACACAAATGATGTAATTTAAGTAATTTTTAAATACAGGGCTGATTTTGCTACTGATTCTGCTTTTCTAATTTGTTTCACACCTATACCTTTAGTCCCGTGTCCTGTAATCGACTCCTGAGTGGTACAGTATGAAACAAATGCCTGGATACAAACCAGGTATCTTTTCACAAGTTGCACTAAAGTACACAGTTTCCTGTCAACCACCCTTGATTTTCCTGTTTCAACACACCGCGCAGTCCCTTGTGTTGCTTATCTCATTGGAATAAATAAAATTTGGTTTCCCGTTCAGCCTTTCATATGTGTCACGTGTTGATTGACAACCTCGCTTCGCGGATCCTCGCATAGACCTTCTCTGAGCGATAGTTTTTCCAACAATTCCCTTTTAATCTCTTCAGAAATATCCGAGGAAAATGCATTATCACTGTCAGAGTTTTCAAGTGCATCAATAATGTCTGAATCTCTGAAAAAGATACGTTTACGTTTGTTATCTATATTACTGGTAAATGCCATGATGCGCAGTGAGTATGCAGAATATAAACAGAAACACTTAGTATGGTTCCAGTGTATGGGACCCTCACCAGGATTACTTGATTCAAGAACTGGAAAAAAAAAATCCAAAGAAAAGCAGCTCGATTTGTTCTGGGTGATTTCCGACAAAAGAGTAGCGTTACAAAAATGTTGCAAAGTTTGGGTTGGGAAGACTTGGGAGAAAGGAGATGAGCTGCTTGATTAAGTGGTATGTGATTAGGATAATAACAGTAAGTTATTTATCAAATTGACCACCTAATCAATACAATAATTGTCTTGGATGATTTACATTGATCGCCGGGCTGAGTGGCTCAGACGGTTAAGGCGCTGGCCTTCTAACCCCAACTTGGCAGGTTCGATCCTGGCTCAGTCCGGTGGTATTTGAAGGTGCTCAAATACGACAGCCTCGTGTCGGTAGATTTACTGGCACGTAAAAGAACTCCTGTGGGACTAAATTCCGGCACCTCGGCGTCTCCGAAGACCGTAAAAGAAGTTAGTGGGACGTAAAGCAAATAACATTATTATTATTATTATTATTATTATTATTATTATTATTATAATATTTACATTGATCTATTAACTAAAAATGGTACATGTTTCGCCTAGTATGAAGGCATTATCAGCCATTGTCTTAACCTCAGAATAAAAATAAGCACGTGATTAACATATAATAAGATGAAATTAATTTTAAAAAATCTTGAAGAGACTTAAACTAATAATAACAATGTTGGTTTTTAAAAAAAATTTTACAACGTGAAGAATTACAAAGGTGAAAGTATTCAAGAGCCGGCCCCGTGGTTCGATTCCCGGCCAGGTCAGGGATTTTTACCTGGACCTGAGGGCTGGTTCGAGGTCCACTCAGCCTACGTGATTAGAATTGAGGAGCTATCTGACGGTGAGATAGCGGCCCCGGTCTAGAAAGCCAAGAATAACGGCCGAGATGATTCGTCGTGCTGACCACACTACACCTCGTAATCTGCAGGCCTTCGGGCTGAGCAGCGGTCGCTTGGTAGGCCAAGGCCCTTCAAGGGCTGTAGTGCCATGGGGTTTGGTTTGGTTTGAAAGTATTCAAATTATTGACATTAAAAGGCTGCTATTACAAGTAAAATGGACAAAGCAACAGACTCGAGTGTCTTGTGGAATGCTGGTACGTGCTGTTCCTGTGTTTCCCATCACGTAGATTGTAAAAAATGACTTCTAACATTGAAATAAAGTGTTTCCGAACCCATGTCCATATAACCTATTTTCTTCTTCTACGTGTGAAAAATGTGTCCTGAAAGTTTGGCCTACCATATTGTTCATCATCATCATCATCATCATCATCATCATTTCCAGTTTCCAGCTTTCCGGGTCGGGTTGTGAATCATGGACCTCCATCGCTGCCTGTCTCTCCACCACTCTTCTCCTCTTTTAGGTACATCTTCTGGTTTTCCTCCCCTTTCTCTATCCACTCCCACACTGAATCTGTCCATCTCTTTCGGGTCTTCCTCGTGGTCTCTTTCCTGTTAACTTCTCTGAAAAATGTTTTTTGGCACTCTCTCTTCTCCCATTCTTATCATATGCCTATACCACTTTAGCTTTGTTGTTTCTATCCTGTCGAAGTTTCAAGATTCCTGTCCTTTTCCTTATCTCTTCATTTCTAATTCTATCCTTTCTGGTCTTGCTCTCGATACCTCTTAGGAATTTTATCTCTGCTGCCTGTATTCTACTCTCCTTTCGTTTTGTTGTAGTCCACGATCCTGCTGCATAGGTTAGCATGGGTTCATAATAGGTTGATTATAATACTTTCGTACATTTCTTCGGGACATCTTGGTTCCACAAAATACCACTTACACTGTGGTAGAAGCTGTTTGCTTGTTGTATTCTTTTCCCAATTTCCTCGATTATCTTTCCATCTTCTGGGATCACACTTCCCAAGTACTTGAAACTTTTAACCACTTCCAGAATTTTACCATTCAGTTTTATCTTTCCCCTTCCTTCCTTCCTTCCTTCCTTCCTTCCTTCCTTCCTTCCTTCCTTCCTTCCTTCCTTCCTTCCTTCCTTGTCATCACTATTGTTTTACTTTTCTCTGTGCTTACTTTCATCCCAAATTTCTCTATCTCTTGATTCCATACATCTACTTTATTTTGCACTTCCGTTTCATCCCCACCTTATATCATCTGCAAACAACATGGCTTTTGTTGCCTGTCTTCCCAATCTCTGTTTAATGTTCTTATAAATTTCATCCATGACTATGATGAATAGTATGGGGGATAGTACACTTCCCTGTCGGAGATCAGTTTCAACTTTAAATCATTTTGTTTTTCCTATACTTTACACCACTAACACAATTTTTGTACATAGCTATGTAAATGTCATCACTGTGTCTTTTCCAAACTCCCATCTTTTCTCCATCATATGTCTTAATTTAAAGATCAGGTCAAATGTTGATCTGTCTTTCCTAAAATCATAGTGTTCTTCTTCCATTTCTCCTTCTAGCTTCCTCCTCAGTCTTCCTTCCAGTACTCTCTCAGTAGATGGGCAATAAGGGTGATCCCTCTGTAGTTATTACATTTTATCACCTTTTTTAAATATCAGGATAATTAGACCCTTTCTCCACTCTTCTGGTATCTCTTTATTCCTCCAGATTATTGTAAATAATCTATACAGCCACTGTAGCCCTATTGGTCCTGCTGCTTGTATCATTTCCATAGTTACCTCATCCACTCCTGCTGCTTTACCCTGTATTTCTCCCTCCTACCACACTGACCTGTCATTGTGTTTATCCTGCTATGTACTCCTTTTGATGTTCCTGTAGAGCTTGGATAACTTTGGTGATTATGAATTTTTTTTAAAAATTCTCCCTGTCACCTACAAAATATTACGAAAACTAACTGTTTGAAAAGAAGGAAATCATATTCATATCTGTTGTTAGAAGAAAAGAAAACTGGTCAAACTCATAAGAAGCGTTGTTAGTCAGCTCAGCAGAAGGGTATGATTAGTGTTTCACACAGGTCAAGGCAGCGAAAGAGTTAATGTGATGTTGAGTTTTCTGGATTGCTGCAGGCTATCACCTCGACAACCACCGCGCGTGGATGGACATCGTGGCAACGTACGGAAACAAGATCAACTTCCGAGGCTTGATGTTGACGGGGTGGCAACGTTATGACCACTTTGCCATCCTTTGTGAGCTGTTGCCAGTTGGGTTGCCGTCACTTGCCACAAACCTGGTGTATGTTCAATCAAACAACCGAGGTGAGCTGAAGTAAATAATATAAAGGTATTTTCAATGATGAATGCCATATAATTTCATCTTGCCTCATCCCTGACCTTATATCAAAAAACAGGACTAAAGGGTATACATACATACATACATACATACATACATACATACATACATACATACATACATACTGCCACCTCCTTACCTGGCTACTCAGCCGGAGAACGAGTCTCAGTCGCAGACTGTTCGTTTTCTGGCTTGCAAAACAATTTTAAGGGCAGGGATAGCTTAAGGACTAGCGACAATAAAAATAAACACTAAATAAGGTTTTAAACATTTATTAAAACTAGCACCCTTGACAAAACTAAAATTTGAACAAAATCTTGTGTTTTTTTAAAAAAATTTTAAATTAAAAAACATCTTCTCTGCCAGTTTGTCTCGATAATATGGAATTTCTTCCCCCAAAATTCAGCTGATTTAAATATCTGTAATTATACATATAATTATTAGCCTACGTTGAATGAAATAAATAACAATAAACTCTATTTGTGAGAAGACCTTCTCTACTATAATCATATTATTTTAAAATTAAATGTTTCTTTGACTCAATAATCGTTAATGATTGAATTAACTCTTCCTCTAATTAATGAGAAATATCTAAAATAAATTTCTCCTGTCGAAATTTTCTTCACATTATTTTCCTCAAATTCTAAATTCATTAACTGGAATATTTCTATAATTATCATCTTAAAATTCTCCTTACCAATTACATAAATTGACGAAGCGTTTTTCATCAATATCACCTTCATTGAAAAATTTTAACAATGTAGGGTTTACAATAAATGACTTCGTGAGTCCCATCCACGGGCATGACCCTTGCTTATTCATTTTTTTCTAGTACATCAGACCCTATTCTATCTTATTTTGAAATAAAATTCACTGAAGATTCACATCTCCGTAAAATATGATCAACGCAAAATCACGAAAAATTTATCAGAACACACGCAGTAGACAAGAGATCAAGTTAGAATGTCGTCGAGAATAATATCACAATTCCCAAAATAATGGCAAATCACACATACCACATTCACACTAGGATACACGGTAACATTAAATAATATTTACAACAAATACTATTGCTTGATTATTATTTTTAAATTTTAAACTAAGTCATGGAAGATTTCATATGACGGTATCGGCTAAAGAAATACCATTGCGACGAAATGGAATGTAATGACATCAGGATATCATTTAAAGATAAAAATTTCATTGTTCCATATTGAAATTATTGATGTTAAAAATTAAATAACTGGAAAGGAGGTTCAACCTATTCAATACTCAAAAGAAAGAAACGTAGCAATCACATTTCTATTTAAATGGGACCGGTTTCGACCTTAGTCTAGGTCATCATCCTAATTTAGCGATCTTGATCTTAAGGCCCATGTAAGAGAAGGCTTTTTGTTTAGCTTGGTTAGCTTGTGCATTTAAAGATAAAAATTTCATTGTTCCGTATTGAAATTATTGATGTTAAAAATTAAATAACTGGAAAGGAGGTTCAACCTATTCAATACTCAAAAGAAAGAAACGTAGCAATCACATTTCTATTTAAATGGGACCGGTTTCGACCTTAGTCTAGGTCATCATCCTAATTTAGCGATCTTGATCTTAAGGCCCATGTAAGAGAAGGCTTTTTGTTTAGCTTGGTTGAACCTCCTTTCCAGTTATTTAATTTTTAACATCAATAATTTCAATACGGAACAATGAAATTTTTATCTTTAAATGCACAAGCTAACCAAGCTAAACAAAAAGCCTTCTCTTACATGGGCCTTAAGATCAAGATCGCTAAATTAGGATGATGACCTAGACTAAGGTCGAAACCGGTCCCATTTAAATAGAAATGTGATTGCTACGTTTCTTTCTTTTGAGTATTGAATAGGTTGAACCTCCTTTCCAGTTATTTAATTTTTAACATCAATAATTTCAATACGGAACAATGACATTTTTATCTTTAAATGCACAAGCTAACCAAGCTAAACAAAAAGCCTTCTCTTACATGGGCCTTAAGATCAAGATCGCTAAATTAGGATGATGACCTAGACTAAGGTCGAAACCGGTCCCATTTAAATAGAAATGTGATTGCTACGTTTCTTTCTTTTGAGTATTGAATAGGTTGAACCTCCTTTCCAGTTATTTAATTTTTAACATCAATAATTTCAATACGGAACAATGAAATTTTTATCTTTAAATGCACAAGCTAACCAAGCTAAACAAAAAGCCTTCTCTTACATGGGCCTTAAGATCAAGATCACTAAATTAGGATTATGACCTAGACTAAGGTCGAAACCGGTCCCATTTAAATAGAAATGTGATTGCTACGTTTCTTTCTTTTGAGTATTGAATAGGTTGAACCTCCTTTCCAGTTATTTAATTTTTAACATCAATAATTTCAATACGGAACAATGAAATTTTTATCTTTAAATGCACAAGCTAACCAAGCTAAACAAAAAGCCTTCTCTTACATGGGCCTTAAGATCAAGATCACTAAATTAGGATTATGACCTAGACTAAGGTCGAAACCGGTCCCATTTAAATAGAAATGTGATTGCTACGTTTCTTTCTTTTGAGTATTGAATAGGTTGAACCTCCTTTCCAGTTATTTAATTTTTAACATCAGGATATCACTTCAATAATGAAACTAAGCTCAACAACAATGTTCATGAGAATGTTAGAGATAGAAATTATCGGAAATATCATATAGAACGCCATTAATGCAGGTTAAAAATAAATATTCGCATCTATGGTTCATGAGTTGCGACACTATTATTATCCTCCTAATATCATGGCTATCAATTAATACGTGCTCCACTCGAAGAAATTATGTTCAACAACATATTCTCTCCACATTAGACTCAATTAATGGATCCATAAATCAAACACCAAGTAATTGACCATTCCCAAGTCCATAAATATATCACATATAATAACTGTAATAAATACAATTAATGTAACAAATGCAATAAATGATCCGTCAGGATTCGGCCGTATTCCAGGCTCACATTTGCCTATTTAGAGCACACATTAATGTCACACAAAAGCAAACAATATTTACACTCATGACCTTATTTTATCTTTTAACCCAAGGTTGAGTTAAATTATGATTATTATTATTATTATTATTATTATTATTATTATTACTATTATTATATTAACCGTGCGTGGTCACATATCCGCGTATACTAAAGCTCGATAAAATATCAGATGACTCTAAAACATTTGAAATGCATCCCAAAATATCGCAATATCGTCGAGGAAAATCTGATGTAAAGAAACATACTAATAATCTGTCCCACATGACTTCAAATAAATTATAATTTAATTTGAAATTAAATCATTATTATCGGAGAGGTCTGTTATTTTTAATACACTCCTGTACTGCTGAATTGGGACAGTCAGAATGAATCTCAGAGACATCCACACTGCACTGACTATCTAATAGAGTTCAATACACATTCACACACAATATCTAACTACCATGCACTATGGAAAGAAGAAATGAAATATCTAACTACTGCAGTACTAAGAGAAACCTCTGCAAATGAATAAGGAAGAGTAATGTCTACATTTTGTGTACAAAGATTGACAGATATAATTTTAATATGGTACTTAAGTGAATGTTGAAGCTGGATTTTGGCTGATGACCTTAGACATGGGATAGGTCACCCACCATCAAACTCCGTCCTCTCCATGTCCGAAGGTGCCTCACATTTTAGAACATCATTGCAGCTGCGAGGACGAACATGGAATAACAGTGGACTTCCTTTGGCTGGTGTGCTGGCATCTTAAATTTATCTCATTCTCCACGTAGTCTTCCTCTTCTGTTTTCCGGAATAGAATAAGCTGAAACTAACAAACAAGTCTTAAAATGTGTCCAGTACACACACGTGATGAGAAATGTTATGAATTAATACGTATCTTCTCCAATAATCTTCTAAATTCGTAGACCAAAATTTTTAATAAATCTGAACTGCCGAATAATCAAACCCAGGGAGGTCTGTAAATCGAGCGTCGGCGTATTTTCCAAATAGAAGCACGTCCAGAAGAAGCAGTCGGAATCAGACTCAAAATAAGACTAGAATGAGCAGTTCCTTCGGGAAACACCACATTATAATTGTCTTGAGTCGAGGGTATGTCGCCGTAAACGTTTCTGATTGGTCAATAGCTTGTACTCGAGCGGATGTTATAATTTTAGTGGAGGTAGAGTTAGATGTAGAACGGCCTTGACTTTATCGATCGGCTAGCCGTGGATTCTCCCCCGCCGGTCACATGGCATACAGCTGGCTGTCAGGCACATAAAAAATTTCCAGCTCTCCTCTCTTGCTTCGGAAATTCCGGTTTCGAGCCGCTCACCTCTCGGTGATACTGAACTGGGAAAATTTTCACCCTGGCTGATGAAATAATATTTTAACACACTGAGATATTAAAATATTCCTTCTTTTACCAATTTTGAAGGGGACAATACATACATACATACATACATACATACATACATACATACATACATACATACATACATACATACATACATACATACATACATACATACATACATACATTAATTCATTCATTCATTTATTCATTCATTCATTTCCTATATTGAGTGAGGAAATTATTTACCTTTAAAAGTGCTAAGGAATGGTAAAGACCCACTTTATTGCAACGCAGAAATAAAGAGACTAAGAAGGAGGTGCAGATTGGAAAGAAATAGTTAGAAATGGCTGTGGAAGTAAGGAGAAATTGAAAGAACTTACTAGGAAATTGAATCTAGCAAAGAAGGCAGCTAAGGATAACATGATGGCAAGCATAATTAGCAGTCATACAAATGTTAGTGAAAAATGGAAGGGTATGTATAGGTATTTTAAAGCAGAAACAGGTTCCAAGAAGGACATTCCAGCAAATTAATGAACAAGGGGAGTGTGTATATGAGGATCTTCAAAAGGCACAAGTATTCAGTCAGCAGTATGTCAAGATTGTTGGTTACAAGCATAATGTCCAGGTAGAGGACGTCACTAATGCTAAAGAAGTATTAAAATTTACCTATGATAACAATGACATTTAAAATAAGATACAAAAATTGAAAACTAGAAAAGTGGCTGGAATTGGTAAGATTTCTGGGGATATACTAAAGGCAGTGGGTTGGGATATAGTACCATATCTGAAGTACTTATTTGATTATTATTTGCATGAAGGAGCTATACCAAATGAATGGAAAGTTGCTATAGTAGCCCCTGTGTACAGAGGAAAGGGTGACAGACATAAAGCTGAAAATTACAGGCCAGTCAGTTTGACATGCATTGCATGTAAGCTTTGGGAAAACATTCTTTCTGATTATATTAGACATGCTTGCAAAATTAATAACTGGTTCGATAGAAGGCAGTTCGGGTTTAGGAAAGGTTATTCCACTGAAGCTCAACTTGTAGGATTCCAACAAGATATAGCAGATATCTTGGATTCGGGAGGTCAAATGGACTGTACATCGATTACCCTGTTTAAGGCATTTGAAAGGTGGATCATGGGATACTTCTGACAAAAATGAGTGTGATTGGACTAGACAAAAGAGTGAATGAATGTGTTGCTATATGTCCAGAAAATAGATTTCAGAGAATTATAATTAAGAGGGGAATTTCTCAAGGCAGTATTATTGGACTTTTACGTTCTCTTATATACCGTATATAAATGATATGAGTAAAGAAGTGGAATCAGAGATAAAACTTTTAGCAGATGATGTCATTCTGTATTGAGTAATAAATAGGTTATAAGATTGTGAGCAACTGCAAAGTGACCTCGATAATGTTGTGAGATGGACAGTAGTCATTGGTTTGATGATAAATGGGGTTAAAAGTCAGGTTGTTGGTTTCACAAATAGGAAAAATCCTCTTGGTTTTAATTACTGCGTTGATGGGGTATATATATCGTATGGTTGTACAAGTACACAAAAGTTTACAAATAATCAAATGGAAATATCCAAATTTGACAACAATTCCAGAGCACATGGTGTCACTTGGTGTAGAGTCTTCAGACCACCGTCAAATGCACGAAGTGGGCACTCCTGAACAATGTGTTGTATGGTTTGTTCCTCCACTCCTCAGTCACAGGCAGCAGATGTACGGAAACCCCATTTCTTTAAGGTGTGACCACACCTCCCTTGACCCGTTCTAATACGGTTCAGCTTCGACCAGGTATGGCGTGGTAGTTGTAATCCCTGTACCTTCTTTGTAGGATCTTCAACCAGGTGAGCATTGTTGGGTGGGTGTTCGTTCCAACGTTGTTGCTACTTGTAGTTCATGTTGAAAGAATTGATACCTTCTAAACAACCCAGGGTGACTTGCGTGATTTCAAACGTGTTGTTGGTGGATCTTGCGGGGCATCATACAATGGAGAGTTATTATGAGAGGTGATCTTCTTGAGCAAGCTTACTTTAGCTGCTTTCATCCTTAGATTTTGTGGAGCGATATTAGCTAGGACTGGTAGCCACTGTATGGGAGTAGATCTAACAGTACCAATGATAACCCTCATGGTCTCATTGAGTTGCACATCAATCTTAGTGGTATGAGTGCTGTTTTCCAACACAGGGGCACAGTATTCACCAGCAGAATACACAAGAGCGAGTGCAGCAGAACGTAGAGTATTAGCGTCTGCACCCCAGCTGCTTCCGCCAATCTTGCGGAGTATATTCACTCTTGAGTCAAGTTTCTTGATAACTTGATGCACTGTTGTTTGAATGCCAAGGACCGATCCAGAGTGATTCCAAGATATATTGGATTGTAGTTATGGGGTACTTTGATTCCGTCAAAAGTCACATGTAGCTTTCTTTGGGCTTCTTTATTATTTAGATGGAATGCAGTAACCTCACTCTTGTTTGGGTTGGGTTCAAGTCTCCATTTGCGGAAGTAATCTCTCAGTTTCGCCAGATCACTAGTTAGAACATTCTCACAGTTCATGAAATCTTTACTCTGGATAAATAATGCTAGATCGTCTGCATACTGGATTTTCATGGAATCTGTGTGAGGCATGTCATGGTTATACAGGTTAAACAAAATGGGGGCTAGAACTTTTCCCTGAGGTAGGTTATTGTTTAGAATCCTCCACCTGCTAGCTTGCCCATTCAAGAACACCTTAAAGTGTCTGTCAGAAAGCATGTTGTTCATTAAAAGTGCCAACTTTTCACATGGGATGATTTCAATAAATTTGGACATCAAGCCTTCCCTCCATACATTGTTGTAAGTTGCTGTAAGATCCACGAAAACTGCAGCTGATTTGAGACCTTGTTGAAATCCAGCTTCTACTACAGTTGTCAATGTTAAGACCTGGTCGCAGCAACTCCGATGTTTCCTAAAGCCACCTTGTTCGATCGGGATGATTTGATCAATGGCCTCGTGAATGTGATTTAGAATAAGCCTCTCTAGTAGCTTTTAGGTCATGTTGAGTAGTGATATTGGTCGATAATGAGAAGCATCAGTTCCGTCTTTTCCCGGTTTCAGGATGGCAATTATCTTAGCCTGTTTGAAAGACTTCGGTAATTTTCCAGTTTTCAGAATTTCATTGAAAAATCCAATAAGCCATATCTTTGTTTTCGGTCCGATGGCTTTAAGAAACTCTGGATATATGCCATCAAAGCCAGCGGCTTTGTTTACCTTCAGCATATTCAAGGCTTTATCAAGTTCCTCAATGCAGAAGTCACGTGAGTAGACTGGGTGTGGTTTTAGATGGGACCTCTTTATGTACAGTTCATTCTTCACAGTTTGTGTCTGTTCTTTGTTTATTTTAGTTTTTGAAATATTCATCAGTCTGGATGCAACAGCATTAGCATTCACATGTGTGACTGTACTTGACAACCTGGGATCTGTACCAAGTTTTCTAATAAGGTTCCAGGCTTTCCGACTAGAATGTGTGAAGTTGAGTCCTGCCATAGTTTTATGCCATTTTTCTCTTCTGTTCTTATTCATAGCTTTCAAGAGGTCATCAGTTGTCACGTCGTTGTGAGATTCTTGATATTTGGCATATAACTCATCGCATTCTTGGGACCATCTGGGGATGTACTCCTTCCGAAAACCACGTGAGATACATTTCCTGGCATTTGCTTTAATCGCACCCACAAATCGTTAATTGGATGGTACTGGAGGAATCCATTGAACGGTATTATCTAGACCTTTCTGAAATAGTTCCCAGTTTGCAAGTTGAAAATTCCATCGAGGTTGAGGTACGGAGGTGACTAATGGAATTTCAGTACCAAAATGAATTATGACTGGCCTATGCTGGCTGTGTGGGAAAGACTTGATGACTTTTCGTTGTGTCATTTCATTATTTCCAGATCTAGATGTGATGCACAAATTAGGAGAATAATCCTTTAACCATCTGCCAGATCAGAATGTTCCAGGATCTTTAGCATTATACACAAGCTGAAGATTGTGCATGTCCATCCATTCATTTAGAATAGCTCCATTTTGGTCTTCTTTCTGGTATCCCCAGACATGACTTTGACTGTTGAAATCACCAACATACACAACTGGATGACTGAAGAATTTTACAGGTGGATTTGGCCAACTAACTTGCGGTGGTTTGTAAATATATGCAACCGTGGTGCCGGCAACTTTACATCCAAAACAAATATATCTGCCGTTCTATTCTGGTAAGTTACTTTGTAGTCAGTAAGATGGGACCTGACATATGTTGCAATGCCATACTGTTCATCATTTATGGACCCAACCAGAATGTATCCGTAAATTCTTCTTCTGTAAAGATCTGCATCATTCTTGGTGTGAGTCTCCTGTATTGCTATAACATCTACTTCGCTCTGCAGCATCAGACATGAAAGGTATTGACTCTTAGCAGAGGAAATCGATTCAGTGTTCAAGTGACATATTCACAGATTCGTAAGCTGTTACCAATAGGGATTGATGAGTATTCTGTGCATGGTTGGTCCTGAAAAGGCCTTTTCGTTGGTAAGTTCCCTTGCATACTTGTTGCTGTGAAAGTTCCTAATGGGAATGATTGTAAGTACCTAGGTATTAATATAAGGAAAGATCTTCATTGGGGTAATCTCATAAATGGGATTGTAAATACAGGGTATAGATCTCTGCAGATGGTTATGAGGTGGTTTAGGGGTGGTAGTAAGGATGTAAAGAAGGGGGCATACTGTACAAATCTCTGGTAAGACCCGAACTAGAGTATGGTTCCAGTGTATGGGACCAAGATCACTTGATTCAAGAACTGGAAAAAATCCAAAGGAAAGCAGCTTGATTTGTTCTGGGTGATTTCTGACAAAAGAGTAGCATTACAAAAGTGTTGCAAAATTTGGGCTGAGAAGAATTGGGAGAAAGCAGACATGCTGCTTGACTAAGTGGTATGTTTAAAGTTAAAAATTTCATTGTTCCATATTGAAGAATATTACAGTTAAAATTGAAATAATTGATAAAGAGATTCAACCTATTCAATACAAAAGAATAAGAAATGTAGTGAATTACATTCCTATTTAATAATAAGTAGAAATGGTACCGGTTTCGACCCTAGTCCAGGTCATCATCAGCCGATTAAAACATGGAAAACAATGCATAGGAAAAGGAAATGAAAGATCAAGTACAGTCCGGATCAGTAGAAGAGGCGATATATGCAAAGTGCGTAATTTTTTAAAACGTAAAAAATTCAGGTCTTGATTGAAGTAGTCACAATCGGTGCAAGGCAGGAGTTGAGTATGAATGAGAAGAACCGAAATGAAGGTGGAATTTTTTTAAAAAAAGAAAAGATAGAATAAATTAACAGAGGAAGAGGAATAGTGGAATAAGATAAGAATAAAAGAAATTAAAATTAAATGGTGTTGAGGAAGGATAAGATAGGGAGATAGATGAAGGAGGGGTGGTTTAGGGTGGGTTATTGGAGGTAAAAAATGTGGGTAGGAACTTTGTAAGGCATGGAAAATAGAATTGGGGTTTTGAAATTTAGAATTTTTGAGAAGAAGAATTAGGAAGTCGAAAAGGATATTGGGTTTTTCAGAAATGTTGTTTAAATTGAAATTAGGGTTGAAGTATTGATCAAGGTGAATAAAGCAATTTTCAGTAGTCTTTAAGAGGGGGCCTTTGTTTATGATTTTAAGTATTTTCATGTCTTTTTCAATATTGGTGAAACTATGGTTGGAGTCTTGTATGTGTTCAATCAATCATTCAATACTGATCTGCATTTAGGGCAGTCGCCCAGGTGGCAGATTCCCTATTTGTTGCTTTCCTAGCCTTTTCCTAAATGATTTCAAAGAAATTGGAAATTTATTGAACATCTCCCTTGGTAAGTTATTCCAATCCCTAACTCCCCTTCCTATAAATGAATATTTGCCCCAGTTTGTCCTCTTGAATTCCAACTTTATCTTCATATCGTGATCTTTCCTACTTTTATAAACGCCATTCAAACCTATTCGTCTACTAATGTCATTCCACGCCATCTCTCCGCTGACAGCTCAGAACATACCACTTAAACTGTATATAGGATAATATTTTTTGTTTATTTCCACCTATTCAATACATTACAAGATGTTGGCATTTACTTTAAAACATTATTCAGATGAGACATGTTTTGCCTCCTACTGTGAGGCATCCTCAGTCATTATCAAAAACCTTATTATTTTACCAGGCATCTGGTTAAAGATATTCAAAAATGTGTTTGATGATTATAAGAGAGGTAAGATTTACGTTTGTTATAAACATGTTCATGAAGTAACTAAAAATCTAATATATTGATAAAAACATATGTAGTTCTTTGTTGAATAGGACTTGTTTGATTGTACTATAGTAAAAGAAGGTGGCTTGAAGCCGTAGTCATTAATAGATGTCTAATACATAGTGGAAGGCATAAAATATCAGTTCTATGAGAATATACATTACATTCAATTGATACTAAATGACTAATGACTGAGGATGCCTCACAGTAGGAGGCGAAACATGTCTCATCTGAATAATGTTTTAAAGTAAATGCCAACATCTTGTAATGTATTGAATAGGTGGAAATAAACAAAAAATATTATCCTATATACAGTTTATGAAACTTTCAATACGGACGAAAAATGATTTTCATCACTTGTAATAACATACCACTTAGTCGAGCAGCTCTTCTTCTTTCTCTCAATTCTTCCCAACCCAAACATTGCAACATTTTTGTAACGCTACTCTTTTGTCGGAAATCACCCAGAACAAATCGAACCCAGAACAAATCGAGCTGCTTTTCTTTGGATTTTTTCCAGTTCTTGAATCAGGTAATCCTGGTGAGGGTCCCATACACTGGAACCATACTCTAGTTGGGGTCTTACCAGAGACTTATGAACTCTCCTTTACATCCTTACTACAACCCCTAAACACCCTCATAACCATGTGTAGAGATTGGTACCCCTTATTTACAATCCCATTTATGTGATTACCCCAGTGAAGATCTTTCCTTATATTAACACCTAGATACTTACAATGATCCCCAAAAGGAACTTTCACCCCATCAACGCAGTAATTAAAACTGAGAGGACTTTTCCTATTTGTGAAACTCACAACCTGACTTTTAGCCCCGTTTATCAACATACCATTGCCTGCTGTCCATCTCACAACATTTTCGAGGTCATGTTGCAGTTGCTCACAATCTTGTAACTTATTTATCACTCTATAGAGAATAACATCATCCGCAAAAAGCCTTACCTCCGATTCCACTCCTTTACTCATATCATTTATATATATAAGAAAACATAAAGGTCCGATAACACTGCCCTGAGGAACTCCCCTCTCAACTATTACAGGGTCAGACAAAGCTTCACCTACTCTAACTCTCTGAGATCTATTTTCTAGAAATATAGCAACCCATTCAGTCACTCTTTTGTCTAGTCCAATTGCACTCATTTTTGCCAGTAGTCTCCCATGATCCACCCTATCAAATGCTTTAGACATGTCAATCGCGATACAGTCCATTTGACCTCCAGAATCCAAGATATCTGCTATATCTTGCTGGAATCCTACAAGTTGAGCTTCAGTGAAATAACCTTTCCTAAAACCAAATTGCCTTCTATCGAACCAGTTATTAATTTCACAAACATGTCTAATATAATCAGAAAGAATGCCTTCCCAAAGCTTACATACAATGCATGTCAAACTTACTGGCCTGTAATTTTCAGCTTTATGTCTATCACCCTTGTTATCCTATGGCGGAGAATCTATTGTATTTAATGGCGTTGATATGTTCGGAGTATCTAATATTGAAGTTGCGGCCAGTTTGTCCAATGTAGGAGGAGTTGCAGTTGTTACATTTGAATCTGTACACTCCAGATTTAGAAAAAGCAATAGATTTATTAGAGTTGTGTAAAATATCCAAATTTCTATTGTTAGTTCTAAAAGAAATTTTCATGTTGTGTTTTTAAAAAATATTAGTTATTTTATAAGCATCTTGAGTGAAAGTGGAAAATGCAGTTGGTTTTGTTATGTCTTTAGATAAAGTGGTTTTAGGACGGTGTTTGAATTTGTTGATGATGCGGTTTATGAAGGAGTTGTTAAAGCCATTGAATTTAGCGATGTTACGGATGGTATTCAATTCATTATTTAAATCTTTTTTTAGACATAGGGGTGTTGAAGGCACGAAAAATTAAGCTGTTATAAGTAGCATGTTTATGTGCTTGAGGGTGCAAAGAATCTTGTCGTATTGTGGTTGCTGTTTGGGTTGGTTTTCTGAATATTTTGTAAGATAAAGAAAAAGGATGTCTAGTGATAGTTAAGTCTACAAAGTTAAGAGTTTGGTTGTGTTCAGATTCGAGGGTGAATTTAATGTTAGAGTCTAAGTTGTTGAGATGAATAAGTGTAGAGGCTGCGTTGGTTGATTCTTCATTTTAAATGACCAAAGTGTCGTCGACATATCGGGCCCAAAAGAGGATGTTGGAGAAATTATTATTATTATTATTATTATTATTATTATTATTATTATTATTATTATTATTATTATTATTATTATTATTATTGATTTTTGTGTTTTCTAAGAAGTCAAGGTAAATTTCAGCAAGAATACCTGAAGCTGGTGAGCCCATAGCCAAGCCATCTTGTTGATAAATGGTGTTATCAAAGGTAAAATAATTATTATTGAGAACCAGTTTTAAAATAGACATGAAGTCTTGAATTTCAAGTTTACTTAGGTTACTGAATTTGTTTAGGCTGTTGTTTATTATGGGGAATAATTTTGAAATTGGAATACTAGGGTACATGTTTACAATGTCAAAATAATGGAGAGAAAAATTTGGTTGGATGTTACCAAGTTCTTTAATTTGTTGATTAGATCAGAAGTGTTTTTGATGGATTTGTTGGATAAAGATTGATAGTTTTTTAGTAAAAATGTTTGGATGAATTTAGAGGTATTGTATAGGGGACTGGGTCTGTAATTGATTATTGGACGGATGGGAATGTTAGTTTTGTGAATTTTTGCGAGGGCTTTGGCAGTGGGTAGGCCTGGGTTCATGTTTATTAATTTATTTTTTCTTGATCTGTGAGGAGAAAGGAAGTGTTTTTTAAAGTTTGTTTGAGTAGGCGTTGGATTTTTGTGGTTGGGTCTTTTTTTACTATAGAAAAAGAAGAGTCACTGAAAAAATTTTTGGTTTTATCTAAGTAGTCAGTTTTTCCCATTATGACAGTAGTGTTGCCTTTATCAGATTTGGTGATGATGAGATTATTGTCGTTGATTTTCTTTTTAAGGTCCGAAATGAGTTTATTATTATTAATAGAATTATTAATATTATTATTTTTATTATTATTATTATTATTATTATTATTATTATTATTATTAAGAGAAGTGTTTTCGTCATTGTTGAGGAAGATTTTTCGAGTTTTCTTTTTACTTTATATCTGATTTCATCTTGTTCATCTGTTGGCATTTTGTTAATGGCTATTTCAGATTCAATAATTAAATTAGTGGTTACATTGAAAGTGTTGAGGTTGGGCCAATTGTGTTTGAGGCCCTTTGAAAGAATTGAGTTTTCATCATCACTCAGAGTTGTTTTAGATAAATTTACAATGGGAGGATGTAATTGAAATTTATGTGAAGAAGATTTGTTCTTAAGAATGTTGAGTTTTTTCTCCAGGGTTTGTTGTTTAATTGACAATTCATGAAATAATTTATTATCTACTTGAGTTAGGAAAAGGTTCCATTGTGCACTCAGGAGAAGATTGGCAATTTCTAGATGTGTTTCGTATAATCTGTCGTTTAAAAATGATTTTTTTTCTTGTATAAGAAACAAATTTCATTTTTTAACCAAATTTTGTTGGTTATTCTTTGGGTTTTTAACATGTGAGGAGAAGAATAGATTTTTCTGATACAACTTTGAAGAAATTTAGAGGTAAGATTATAGGAAATGCATTGTTTTAGGAATTTGATGTCTTTTCCTAATTTAGCGATCTTAAGGCCCATGTAAGAGAAGGCTTTTTGTTTAGCTTGGTTAGCTTGTACATTTAAAGTTAAAAATTTCATTGTTCCGTATTGAAGAATATTACAGTTAAAACTGAAGTAATTGATAAAGAGATTCAACCTATTCAATACAAAAGAATAAGAAATGTAGTGAATTACATTCCTATTTAATAATAAGTAGAAATGGTACCGGTTTTGACCCTAGTCTAGGTCATCATCAGCCGATTAAAACATGAAAAACAATGCAGAGGAAAAGGAAATGAAAGATCAAGTACAGTCCGGATCAGTAGAAGGGGCGATATATGCACAGTGCGCAGTTTTTTAAAACGTAAAATATTCAGGTCTTGATTGAAGTAATCAAAATCGATGCAAGGCAGGAGTTGAGTATGAATGAGAAGAACCGAAATGAAGGTGGAATTTTTTTTTAAAAGAAAAGATAGAATAAATTAATAGAGGAAGAGGAATAGTGGAATAAGATAAGAATAAAAGAAATTGAAATTAAGTGGTGTTGAGGAAGGATAAGATAGGGAGATAGATGAAGGAGGGGTAGTTTAGGGTGGGTTAGGAGGGTGGGTTATTGGAGGTAAAAAATGTGGGTAGGAACTTTGTAAGGCATGGAAAATAGAATTGGGGTTTTGAAATTTAGAATTTTTGAGAGGAAGAATTAGGAATTAAATTAAAAGAAATAAGTTTCATAATGATAGATCCGTATTGAACTGTGATTACAATAGAGTAAATTAATACATACCATGTGGGATATTGAGCAGCAATATATTAAAAATAATAACTCTTCCAACTGATGAAGCACTGAGCGGAAGTCACGTCATTCACTTACGAATAAAGTTCAGTGTGCCGTACAGCATTAAAAGTCCAGTGTGCACTAAAAGATGTTATAAAGAAGAATTATCAGTTGAATGCTGGCTTCTTGAGTTTGCTGTTGTAAATTCAAAGAAGTTACGTCATTTTTTAAGGTATTCATAGACGTCAAAACACATGGAAGTTGGAAAGGCTCTTCAGTTTTTTGGAACTAGGTAATTGTTGCGCGTGGAGGCTTAGGAGTCTAGAGAAGCGCTATATTATGTTAAAAAATAGAAATCCGTAAAAAGGTCCCGTGCGTCGTATAAAAATGACAAGTTGTGAAAGTGGAAATCGAAAAAGGTTGGTTTTCAAGCGAAGATGTTGTTCATTCAGAGATCAATTGAAATTAAAGTACTGTAACATTGTCTTCTCAAGATGTTTATAAACTAGAAATAATTGTCGATGCAAAGTAAGATGCTAGAAGAAAGCTCTTCTGCTTCTGGAATTTTGAAGGACGATGGATGTTTCACGAGGCGGAATAACAGATATGGAGTTAAATAAAGGTGGATATAAATTCGCAGTTCAATGCGGACCATAAAATTGACTCTGAATAAATGACAGTAGGAAATAAATAAATTTGGTCAGGTGGAAGAAAATGTTTAAATAAAATATGTCATAAGGGAATTTACACGTGTTATGATAAACTGAAGAGAGAAATGCTGGTAGGTAAGGTTCAAAGGAAATCTTGAGGAGGTGAAGGGAGAAAAATAAAGGAAGGAGAAGAAAAGGATTTTTTTTAAAGGTGGGGCTGAGGGATGTGGGAATATGGAAGAATGATTAAGAAAAGTACTATAAATAGAATGAAAAATTGGATCTTTAATATTAGATTTTGATTGTCTGAAAAGTTGAATGAGCAGGTCAAAAAGAATGTTCGATTTTTTGGAAATGTCATTAAGATTGAAATTAGGATTAAAATATTGGTCTAGATTTATAAAGCAATTCTCTGTTATGTTAAGGAGGGGTCCTTTATTCATAATTTTGAGAATTACCATATCTTGTTTAATGTCAGTAAATTTATGATTATAATAATTCATGTGTTCCATATGAAAAAAACAGGACATAATTTCTCTACTATAGATCTTGACCTCACAATTATTAAAAAAGTAGGTAAAGGGAAGTTAGAAAACATCTATATATTTTTAGACCAATATTATAACAAAAGTCTAAACCTCAATGATATAATTGATATAATGTATATAATATATATGATATAATATAAAATATATAATATAATATAAAAAACCCATTATACGAAATATTACCAAAATTATTGCAATCACTAAATTTAAAACCAAACGATATTCTAAATAATCTTAAATTATCATCTTCCAGGACCCATACTACTTTAAAAAACACAACTCCTACCCTGTCCGCCCCCACAAACCCACCGCAACCAATAACACATCATCTCGACACCCCGCCTAACCCTCCCCCTCTACCACACCCGCCTCCTCTAATCTCACATCGATATAACACCAGAAGCACAAGTGTCAGTCATTTCAATGCTACCATAGCAACTGATTAACACTATAACAGTCGAAAAGACAAATGAAAATACATACAACGTTTTTCTTTAACTCACCTTAACTTTAACCAATTAACATCATAATTGAGAAAGGGGTAAGTAAATTTACAAACATCGTTTTTCTTTAAACTCACTTTTCCTTCAAATTCATTCCTTAATACTTAACTCTCCTCTTGTTACAGACATTAAACCACATTTCCCTTTCGATTCTCTGTAAGTTATAAGAAGCCACAGTGACACTTTCTAGCTAATATAAATACAGCTACTTACCTTCAAGCTCTATTCCTCACTCCTACAATGTGCTTTAAGAAGACTGCAGACTTATCTGATCACACGAGGTTAACAACAAACTAGCAAATAAATTTTATTTTAAACCCCACTTGGAATGATCAAAAATACTTTCCTTCATCAATTCTAAAAATGAAACTGTTTAAGCTCTAAATTTATTTTTTACGCCCTCAACCTTTACAGAGCGCCTTTTAACAAAGTTCAATTCAACACAGAATTAACTGTGTTCTTATAGAACTTTATAATTATGGCTACTTACTATCAAGCATTTTTCCTCGCTCCTACAATGTACTTTAAGAAGAAAGCAGACTTATCTCATCACTAGCAACTTTAAAATTTATTTAAACTCCACTTGGAGTAATCGGTATCACTTTTCTTCATTATTATTCTAAAGATTAAGCTGTTTAAGCTCCAAGCTTATTTCTTACGTCCTCAACCAATACAGGTCACCTTTTACAAAGTTCAATTCAACGCACTAATAATTGTATGCTTATAAAACTACTAATATACAACTTGTTATCACATTTTTAGACAAGGACATTCATAAAAGAATATAACTTAGGTCTGTTTGTAAGGATTTGTAAGGGCTTTATTATAAGAATATTTTAACTACTGTCATCCCACTCGCAAATTTTTAACGCATGTACCTACATCATCATCACATTTATAATTTATAATTTTTCTTAAAAACTACAATTAAAAGCAATCAGGATCCTGATTTATTATCTTGCCCTAAATAAAGGGCAAAACATGTCCCTATAATTTACTTAATAAGTTTTAATTCTTAATTAAAATGACTCTTTGACTTGGTAACTTTAACTCTGACTTTGACTTTTAGTGGTATGTTACAAGTTATAAATTTCATTTTTGGGTCAGTATTGAGCAACTTATATTTTTCACTTAAAACATTTTTTTAACCCATGAGAGGTCGCTCACGGAGCTTTCGTCTGGGCTCTAAATAATTATGAATGTGTAATGTCATAGGATTGTGCTTACGGGCTGTCCCTTTCAATACCTTTTCCTCAAACTGTCGGCTAGTGATGAGGGGAGTTTCAGCCCAGCAAGTATCTCGTCGTTGGTGTGAGCATACTTTTCATGAACGCCTGGAGCATTCCTTCGTGTGCAACTCCGCGCATTTCTCAGCGAGGCGGAGTTATCTTCCGTGTGCGACCTCTTTTATAACTGAAATTATGCAAACATTTATGCTCAGTGTGTAAATATTTCAGTTGTGTAGTGCTTTCTGACATTCTGCATCAACATGGAAGAAGAAAATGAAAGAATTCGGAGGCTGTTGGACACTGTAGAGCGTGAGGAGCTGCAAGAATTGCTAAATGCAAATAAAAAAGGACCATTTTGAAGATAGTTCTTTGCTAAAGAGGCAGAAGAGACGCCAATTGATGATGATGCGGATGTGTTGGAAGATGGCTTCCATTCTGAAATTTATGTTCCTGAATTACAGGAACTAGGTAAACTAGATGAAGTAAATACAATGAACCAACCTGTATAGTACTGGAAGAGGTGGGACAACACGCTGGAACGTTCACAAACTGCCTAAAATTATTAGGACTTCTGCTCCCAATAAAATAAGAACTCATTTACCACAAGTGCGGAAAGAAGCCATTGAAGCATACTCTCCACTAGATGTGTGGAAACTTCCTCACTGACGATATTATGTGTGACATAACCAAATTTACAAACATATGGATGGAGGAAAAGTGAAAGTAATTACTCCCAGGAAAGAGATGCTGTGAACACAACGACTGCAGAATTTCAAGCCGTCTTTGGTCTTTTGTATATGTCAAGTATTCTGAAAGCTTCCCTCCTGAATTTGGAAGATCTTTGGGCATCAGTTGGCACTAGTGTGGATTTCTTTCAAAGTTGTATGGCTCTCAAACATTTCAAGTTCTTAATACGAGCTCTTAGATTTGACGATATAAGTAGCAGAGAGGAACGAAAATCACTTGATAAACTTGTGCCAATCTGAGAATTGTTCAAGAAATTTCTCGAAAACTGCCAATGAAATTATATAATTAGTTACGTCACACATTGTTAAAGTAGGCAATAATTGTGTTTTCTTGGTGTTTTAATTACGTCTATTTCTGTAAAATATAACAAGCTTTATAAAAATTATGTTACGGTTGGAATAAATTTTAACAATTCAAGATTTAATTTTTGAACAAAAGGTACAAAAAACTTAGTTCAACGCAGACATATGACGCCTATGAGAATGTATTTATGTTACTGTAATACTCCACCTGTAAGGAAATATCAATTGTGACACAAATATATCATAAGTGAAGCTCTGTTTGTTTTTCTCATGATCACGGAGAAAAACTCCGTGAGCAACCTCTGACGTTCGAACATTCTACACGCCCTCTCATGGGTTAAGAATAATCCACCTTTTCGATACAATATAGTTTTTATTTACATAAAAAACTTTACATTATTAATGTTTTCACAGGACATGTTTCGCCCACATTTTGGGCATCATAAGCCGTAGTTCCTATACTCAATGATCAAAATGTCCAGGATCCTGGGTATTTGTATCGTAATAAAATCCTTAAACTAACAATGCTACCTTGGGTGTTGTTTAAAAACCATGTTTTCGATAGATATATGATTTATGTAGATATCTGGCTGTTTTTTTATTATTCCAGCTGGTGAAATATGCAAAAACAATGATAATAAGTACAATTATTCTGTTAAAAGTAAGCATTAATTAAAACCAAATTGCTATGTTTTATATCTTATTAAAAGTCATTAGCTGGTTTGATTGTGCAGTCTTGACTATCCAAATGGCATATTATTCCATGGTTGATTGAATACGTAATCCTGAAGTAATAATTTTCGTACTCCACCGACCTCGATAGCTGCATTCGCTTAAGTGCGGCCAGTATCCAGTATTCGGGAGATAGTAGGTCTGAACCCCACTGTTGACAGCCCTGAAAATGGTTTTCCGTGGTTTCCGATTTTCACACCAGGCAGATGCTGGGGCTGCACCTTAATTAAGGCCACGGCCGCTTCCTTCCCACTCCTAGCCCGTTCCTGTCCCATCGTCGCCATAAGACCTATCTGTGTTGGTGCGACGTAAAGCAACTAGCAAAAAAATAAAAAATAAAATAAATTTTCATACTCCCATTGGAAATATTGTCAAACTTGGGTGTCACAGTGAATAATACTACAATTATTCTGATATAAAGTAAGTTTACACTGATGAACATTGAATAAAACCAAGTTGCTATGTTTATATCTTATTAAAAGACAAAGGCTGGTTTAATTATGCAGTCTTTAATGCCCCAGGAGGCGTATTATTCACAAGTTGATTGAATACATAATCTTGAATGTCACAATTTTTGTGCTCCCATTAGAAATGTTGTCGAATCTGACAACTTAACTTTAGTAAGCTTATTTGTGAAATATTGTCAAGTCTATTGGAATATTGCCTTGTTGCTGAAATTGTGGAATAACGTGCCGCTTATCACTATAGAGGTTCGAATGGGGGACTCTCAAAGTTATTAACGATAACATGTTGGAATCTTGTAGCTTCAGTTTGAAGATAGATGTTAGTTGATTGAGAGTCTGTAACGAGAAAAAATGTATGTCTTAGTAATGGAGTGTGTGTTAATTGAAGTGTAAATGGGGAGTTGAGCTGGTTCTTACTTACCCCCTCGTCTCTCTTGCGGCTGGCTTGTCTTGGTGACAATATCGGTTCGACTGGCTGTAGCTGACCCTGTGTGCCTTATATTGTATCTGTGTGTGGTGTGCAGAGGGGGATGGTTAGGGGAAGGCTGGGCGGACGATATATTGATTGTTCTCGGAGGAGCTTTTTCTGTGGGAGGAGCTTTTATGTGTGGCAGTTTGTTTAAGTTTTGAAAAGTACTTTCTTTAATTTTTAATATTTATAATAATTGTGGGATTTGATCGTATAGAGGGTTTTTGGTATCTGCTGTATTATTTAAATTGAGGTTTTTATTAAAATACTGGTCTCTAAAAATGTAGATGTTTTCGTATTCATTAATTTGCCCTTTCTTATATTCTTTAGAATTGTTTGATCTTGTTCTGTTGTCGTGTATGTGTGTCCAGTTTCTCTCATGTATGCTCATGGCTGAAAATTTGTTATGTTTATTTGCATTATTGTGTTCTAAATATCTTGTTGAGAAACTTCATCCTGTTTGTCCAATGTACAAGGTGAAACATTGAGAGCATATGAGTTTGTAAATTACGAAGCCTGAGTATTGGTCTTTATTGGAGTTGACACTGTTGTTGTTTAGGAACATAGTTTGGTTAGTGTTTTGTGTTTTGAACGCGATTTTGAAATAATGTTTTTCGAATGGGTTTGAAACTTTATATATATTGGGATTATTGTAAGTAAATGTGGCAAAAGTGGACTTTTTTTGTTTTTCTGGAATTAATTTTGACATTTGTCTGTTTTTGACTTTTCTTATTATTTGGTTGACCATATCTATATGTTCCTTCTTTGTTGAGGTCTTTAGGTGTGAGAGGTATTTTGAAAGCTCTGTATATTAAGCTATAGTACACTGCCTGTTTTTTGAGAGTTGGGGTGTAATAAGCTATTCTTAATTGTGTTTGGTGAAAAGGTTGGCTTCCTATAAATTTGATATTCAAATCTATCAGCCTTATATGTAATGGTGATGTCTAAAAAGTTTATGGACTTAATGTTTTTGTCTTCTTTAGTGAATTTTATATTTTGATCTAGTGTGTTAAGGTCGACATAGCGTAATCATAGGCTGAAACCTTGTAATTTTGTTTTTATTTTTGTGTGTTCTAAATGGTCCATGTAAATGATGCCTAAAACTGGATCTCCGATTGATAATCCTTTTTGACAGTATATTTTCTTATTGAAAGTGAAGAAATTATTGTCGAGTACGAAATTTAATCTGTTGTTAAATTTATCTATTTCCATTACGCTGAGATGACTGTGGTTTGTTAAATTGCCATTAATGGTTGTAACTGTTTCTTTGTTGGAATGTTTGAGTACATATTGGTAATATCGAACGAGTACATGGCGTGATTTGGTTGTACTTTAAATTTTTGTAACTTCTTACAAAAATCCATTTAATTTTTTAGTGGAGAATTATTATGAAATTTATAATGTTTAAAAAAAACTATGTATAAACTGTAATGGCTTATAATCATCATCATCATCATCATCATCATCATCATCATCATCATCATCATCAATGCCCCACTCCAGTCGCCCAGGTGTGGTTAACAAGCCTTCTCCACTCCTTTCTGTCCTTCCACTTTTCCTGCTCCATTACTTCCGCCACATCCAATCCAGCTTCTCTAATGTCCTTCCAGATCTGATCCATCCACCTTCTTCTCGGTCTTATAAGTCTCGGTATTATGTCTTATAAGTAGGACTATTTTTACTATTAATGATTGGTCTTATAGGAATTTCTGTTGTATGTATTTTTGGTAGTGCTATAGCTGTAGGTATGTTTGGGTTCATGTTATTAATTTTTATGATTCCTGTTCATTTAGTAAAACGGATGTATTTTTAAGCAAAGTCTTGAGGTTGCGTTGGACTCAGGCTATGGGATCTTTGTTTATTACTGAAAAAGATTTAGCTGTGAAAAAAAGGCTTTAGTCGTATTCATTTTTGTTCATTTTTACTGTGGTTCCTCCTTTGTCGGCCTTTGTGACGATGATGTCATTCTGTTTTATTTTATATTGTAAATTTGTATTTAGTTAGTCATTGGTATGTGTGTCCCATGAAGCAGTGAAATGGAATGCCTGAATTACAAAATAAATGGGAAACCACTGGTACACTGTCAATAGATGCACTGCACTCAAGTTATAATATTAAATGTTTAAATATAAATTGTTACTTTGTTTCTCCGTTAATGAGAGTACTGTTAATTTAACAGAATTAATTTTTAGCTGAAATACGGACTATATTGATTTTAATGACTATAGTATGGAACATGGAATATGGAAAAACTGTTCCCTGGTATGCTAAAGGACAAAATATAAATTTTAATGTTAATAGCACTGATTATGAAACCTGTTGACCATCCCAGTCATGAAAACATTCTTAGAAGACATCAGTGGATGCATCCATGAAGCAAAACCTAAAAAGATACCTATTTTAAGCATACAAGAAACCTAAAACAAAAGTTTATACCACCTAAAAATCTGGGCCCTAGTAATAAACATAAGTTGGCTGCGGGGCTAGGGGCGCGCAGCTGTGAGCTTGCATCTGGGAGATAATGGGTTCAAGCCCCATTGTCGGCAGCCCTGAAGATGGTTTTCTGTGGGTTCCCATTTTCACACCAGGTAAATGCTGGGGCTATACCTTAATTAAGGCCACGGCTGCTTCTGTCCTACTCCTGGCCCTTTCCTATCCCATCATCGCCGTAAGTTCTATATGTGTTGGTGTGACGTAAAGTAAATTGTAAAAAAAAATAATATTATTATTATTATTATTATTATTATTATTATTATTATTAATAATAATAATAATAATAATAATAAACGTGGACATGTCACGTTATGGAGCTGAACATGCTGTAGATGTATTCAGTTTTACTGTAGAATAGAATGTGGACTTTTAATAGATAATATCTAAGGAATAAGACAAGATGTAAAACAAAAAGTTCTCACTTATTAAAGAGAGTGTCTCAAAGATCATCAAATTATAAAACGTTGTTGTATCTTATGGTTAGCCCGGATTGCAATCCATCATCTTTCTTACGTTCCAGTTTAGTTCAGTGAGATTTCCTGAAGTTTTGGCTGTCACATCAGGTATGTTGCGATGTAGCAGGTGTTCCTTATCCATTTTGCTTCCGGGATCATGGCAAAGTGTGCATTTTTCGGATCTCAGGATGTTGATTCGTTTCAGATGAACTGCAAGACAGCCATGGCCAGTGTTAAGTCGGAAGAAGGCTACAGCTTCTCTTCTAGGTTTTATTTTATACTGATCCCATTTAGCATCAATATCCTTCCATAATTTGGTTTCTGCTGTTTGCTTTGCCATTTCTTCATGTATGTTTTTAATAGTATTTTTCAGATTCCTTTTTCCTGACATAAAATCAGTCTGACTGGCAGGTTGTTGTAGTGTGGTACCTTTCTCTGGCTACTCTGTCTGCCTCTTCATTACCTGTTATTCCAATATGAGAAGGAATCCACTGAAATGATATCTGTTTGTGGAGTCTTTGGAGGGTTTTTATCATACATAGAATTTCTTTCAGTTTTTTATTTTGAGACTTATTATTTGATGAGATGGCTTAGATGGCTGCTTTTGAATCTGTAAGGATAACAAATTTTTGGTAATCATTGTGTCTGCCTAATAACTGTTGTAGTGCATGGGAAATTGCTTTTATCTCTGCATCAAAATTTGTTTTGGCCTACTGGGAAGTGGAGTGAGGAGAGAGATGAATTAATTCCTGCCCCAGTTTTGTTTTCCTTGTTCTGTGAGCCATCTTTGATTATAGGAACCTGGAATGTTCGAACCCTCTTTGATTTTAAAGACAATAACAGACCTGAGAGAAGAACAGTGCATGTCACCCATGAGCTTGGACAAATGAACATTGATATTGCTGCCTTAAGTGAAACCAGACTGTCCAGGGAAGGTAAACTTACAGAGTCCAGCTCAGGCTACACAATCTTCTGGAAGGGAAAAGATGAGGGAGAACACCGCATTCATGGCGTGGAATTCGCTGTGAAGACCATATTGGTGAATGATTATCAGCTAACTCCAACCGCTGTCAGTGAAAGAATTATGACTCTCTGAATCCCGCTCTCTGGAGCCAAATCTATGACACTCATCTCCGCATATGCTCCCACCTTGGATGCTGATGTAGAAGCTAAAGACCAATTCTACAACCTGCTGAGCACTACCATCACCAAAGTACCTCTAAGAGACACACTCTTACTACTTGGCAATTTCAACGCCAGAGTTGATAAAGATCACCAATTATGGGGCAGTGTGATGGGAAAACATGGATTTGGCAACTGTAATGCCAATGGTCTACTGTTCCTTGGTTTATGTGCTGAACATGAACTCTTCATTACTAATACTGTACTCAGTTCCGTCTGCCTAATCGCTACAAGACCACTTGGATGCATCCTCGCTCAAGGCACTGACACATCCTTGACTATATCATCACCATGCAATAAAAAAAGATGTCCTTGTTACAAGGACCACAAGAAATGTCGATGACTGCTGGACGGATCATAAGATCCTTAATTGCCGGTTGAGAATCTCAATCTGTCGCAAACCAAAAAGATCCATCCACAACCTGTCCAGAAAGAAATTTGATACTTCTAAACTACAAACTGAATCCATTGCTACAGATTACAGAAATGCAATCTCAAACAAACTGGCTAGTCATCCAGTCAGCAGTGATAGTACAAATCAGGAATGGGCCATGCTTCAGAAGGTCATCACTTAGTCAGCTGAGGAAACAATTGGTTTTGTGAGGAAAAAAAAAAAAAAGACTGGACTGGTTTGATGAAAATAATGAAGAAATTAAATGTCTGATTAATGCCAAAAGGGAAGCCTATCTATCCTATCTTCAAGATCCGTCTTCCAATGTGAAGAAATCACATTTCTCAGAACTTAAAGGAAAATGTCAGGCACAATTTAGGGAAATCAAGAATAACTGATGGCAACAAAAAGCTGAAGAACTACAAAGACTATCTGATGCCCGTGACCTGCAAAACTTCTATGCTGGCATAAAGGAGGTATATGGTCCATTTCGATCTTCATCGGGGTCATTGAAGACTGCTGACAACTCCACCATTTTAACTGATAATGGAGAAATTTTAGAGCATTGGAAGAAACATTTCTCTGCACTTCTAAATCATGTCTCCAATGTTGCTGAGGACTTTCTTCATAATGTCTCTCAGCATCCCCAACAATTATGGATGGCAATTCCACCTACATACAGAGACTTTACCAAAGCACTCAGTCAGCTAAAACCAAGAAAGGCTCCTGGTCCTGATAACATCCCTCTGGAACTGATACAAAATGGAGGTATACCCTTGAAGACTATACTTTTCATACTCATCCTCTTGATTTGGGAAACTCGAAGTACCCGACGACTTGAAGAATGCTACCATCATCACTATCTTCAAGAAAGGTGATCATAGTGTATGTGGGAACTACCATGGTATACCGCTTTTGTCAATTGCAGGTAAAATTCTCGCAAGAATTCTATTAAACTGGCTCCGAGTTATCTCAGAGAGGATTTTGCCTGAGTCTCAATGTGGTTTCCAAACCTCCTGAGGCACAACAGATATGATCTTTTGTGCTAGACAGCTCCAGTAAAAATGCAGAGAGCAACAGCAGCCTCTGTATTTAGTTTTCTATGATCTGGAAAAAGCCTTTGATTCAGTACCAAGATCTGCTATGTGGAAAGTATTGAGACATTTTGGATGTCCTGAATGTTATGTGGAATTGGTTCAAGCTTTTCATGATGGCATGTCTGGACAGGTTCTTCATGGTAAGTCAGTATCAGATTCGTTCCCAATCACTCATGGATTGAAACAAGGCTGTGTGCTTGCTCTTACACTCTTTGCACTGTACATGGCTGCCGTGCTGCATGAACCATCTCCAAAGAACTTAGGCATGGAGATTAAATTTTGTTTTGATGGAGGCCTTTTCAATCTCACAAGACTTAACTCACAAAGACGTACTCTAGTTACCCGGATGACAGAACTGCAATACGCCGATGACACCGCGTTTCCTGCTCTAACACCTGCAGAACAACAACAGTCAGTCAACTGCTTTAAAACTGCATGTGATTGCTTTGGTCTTGCCATTAATGTGAAAAAAACAAAGGTACTTGCACAACCTGCCCCAGGATTAACTCTTCCTGTGTTCAGTATCTCCATCTTAGACACAACACTGGAACAGGTTGATCACTTTTCATATCTTGGAAGTGGTGTACCTGCGAACGAGATGTTGATAAAAGAATTGGGGCTGCTCGTGCAGCATTCGGACGGTTAACGCACAGAGTCTTCATGAATAACGACCTAAAACTGCATGCCAAACTCATGGTGTACCAAACTGTTGTCATTTCCACACTGCTGTATGGCTGTGAAACTTGGACACTATCGCCGTGATATCAAAAAACTTGAGCGCTTCCACCAACAGAAAATGAGATTCATCTTGAATATAAGTGGGAGGACCATGTGACCAACATGGCAGTTCTCGACAAAGCGCAGCTAAATAGCATTGAGGTAACAATCATCGCTCATCATCTGAGATGGTTAGGCCATGTTCACCGCATGGGTGATACGCCAAATTCTTTATGGTGAACTTTGCTCCAGCAGTAGACCTCATGGAGCCCCTCTGAAGCATTTTAAGGACCAGCTGAAGCACATCATGAAGACAACTGGTATAGATATACAGACATGGGAAGAATGTGCTGAGGACCATTTACTGTGGCGGAACACTACATCCACTGCTGTCAACTTGTTTGAAAGAGAACGCCGCAGACATCAAGAGGCCAAGCGACAAGCAAGAAAACTCCGTCAATTACAACCCACCCTCCTCCATCCATTCAGTGTGATTTGTGTGGGCGTATGTTTTATGCCAGGAGTGGTCTGTTTAGTCATCAGTAACACATCCATAAACTGAGTTGAACTGGTCAATGTATGCAGGAAGAAGTTATATATACTCGGATCGAGTTACAGCCGATGAGCCATCTGTATATATTTTTAGCCATTGATTAAACAGATATCTTTCTTCTATTGTACAGACGGCCAGCTGTTTTAGATCATATGGTGAATAGTCTTTCTTGCAGGCCTCTTCTAGCAACGTAAGATCTGCAGTCACTTGGTTGACTGGCATACAGAGTGGTTCAAGTTTTATTTGCTGATTGCTCTTATTAATATATTCTTTGGTGAGGCTCAAAGGAGTTTTGAAACTAATCAAATTATTTCCTCATTTTCAGATATGACACTGATACCCCATAAGGTACTTGATATATTGAAGTGCGACCCACCTCTTCCCATGAGTCCTGGCATGGGGCGATCTCGATGCAGTTTCCCAGGAGCAGGTGTTCTGGAGGCCGCAGAACGTTTGTACAGCTTGCAGCAGAACTTGGATCGGTATCTCTCCGATTCAACCGCAAAAGGATGGTTTACTCCCTACAACATCGACCACTCCTTCTCCAATCCATCTCATGTAATACGTTTATCTTTATTCTTTACTCTTGAATAGTCTTCATCAGGGGTTTCCAGTTGGTTTGGGGAGTTATTTTTGAACGTAGATGAAATAAATCTGTGCTCTTAAGGTCCATAGGTATGGTTCATAAATATATAAATAGAATCTCTCAAATATTTCAGTTTAAAATAAAACATATGATTGATTGCTTATGAATACAAAGAAAAAGAGATCACACACAAGGAAGTTGGTGAATAGTGTAATCCAAAAAAAAAAAAAAAAAACTATGTAAAAGGAGCATAGAGGTGTTGTCTTAAGATGGATTATTGTTGTTTTTTGATGCAGCTCTTCATGCCACCCTATGTTGCGCTAACATTTTCCTTTCTACACAACTACCACATTCTACATGTGCACTAATCTGCTTGTCATATTCATACCTCGGTCTACCCCTACCATTCTCAAAAACAAACTGATCAAGTCCTGGGTATCTTAAGATATGTCCTATCATTCTATCTCTTCTTCTCGTCAAATTTAGTCAAATCGATCTCCTCTCAACAATTCGATTCAGTACCTCTTAATTTGTGATTCGATCTGTCCATCTCACTTTCAACATTCTTCTGTAACACTACATTTCAAAAGCTTCTATTCTCTTTCTTTCCGAGTTAGTTATAATCTGAGTTGTTTCACTTCCATAAAATGCCATGGTCTAAACGAAAGTCTTCCTAAACAACTTTCTAATTCCTATATCAACATTTGCAATGAGCAGAATTTTTTTTTTTTTTTTTTTTTTTTTTAAGAAAGCTCTTCCTTCCTTGTGCTAGTTTGCGTTTTATGTCCTCCTCAATTCTGCCATCATTAGTTATTCCGGTACCAAAGTAACAACATTCATCTACTTCCTTTAAGACTTCATTTCCTAATCTAATATTTCCTGCATCACCTGACTTCGTTTGACTGCACTCCTTTACTTTTGTTTTGGACTTATTTATTTTCATCTTGTACTCCTTACCCAAGACTCTGTCCTTACCATTCAGCAGTTTCTCCAGATTTTCTGCAATGTCAGATAAAATACAATATCATCGGCAAATCGCAGGATTTTGATTTTCTCTCCTTGGATTGTGATTCCCTTTCCAAATTCCTCTTTGATTTCTTTTACTGCCTGTTCTGTATAAACATTGATGGATAGATATGGATCCCTTTAGAGTGTGTATTCCCCAGCTGACGATTGTTTTGTTTACAAGTAGTAAACTACATGTTGGTTCCGTATTGACGTACAAACTCATAAAATTATTTTTATTTTATTATAAAGCCCACCTGACACACAAAGGGCTTCCAGGTCGGAGAGGATGAAAAAGTTCTGGGAGAAGAAGAAGAAGAAATTAACTCAAATGTATTGATTTCAGTGCTCCAATGTGGGCATAAAATATGTAAATAAATAAATAAAGCCCACCTAGTCAAAACTAATATATGTTCAAGAGAGGCCTCGAAAGGTCTCATAAGCCTTGAAATTAAAACACTATTAAAAAAAAGTTGCACATCCAGAAATAACACATTCATGTGAAACCATTTTCAAAACAGGCTACTCAAGATTGAAAAATGAATAATCAGAATGTGCATAAACAAAAACTACCAAGAAAATAGACACTGGAGACTAGCTTCTAATGAAACAGTCTACAAGGAAATGGAACTGGTAATGAGCACATCATCGTCATCATCGTCATCATTATCATTTCCCCTTATTCAGCTCCTGCTGGATCGGGGTATTTATGGCACTTCTCCATCTTCCTTTCTCTTTCCACCATTCCTCTTCCACGATCTTATCCTAGTCTAAATTTTGTCTTCTTATGCCGTTCTTCACTGATTTAATCCACCTTGTTTTAGGTCTTCCTCTTGCTCTCATGCCCTTGCACTTTGCCTCCAGCCTCTGTCTTGGAATTCTATTCTCCTCTATCCTCTTTACATGTCCAAACCACCTTAGTTTATTCTTTTCAATTTTCTTATTTAGCTTTCGAATCCCAATTTCCTTCCTAACATCTTCATTTCTCACTCTGTCTTTCCTATCATACTTCTTAGGAATTTCATCTCAAGTCCAAGTCTCTGCTGCATGAGTCAGTATGGGTACATAGTACATTTTGTACATTATTTCTTTACTTTTCCTTTGTACTTCTTTGCTTCAAACAAGTTTACTTACACTTTGGTAGAATGCATTACTCTGCTCTACCCTCCTGCTAATCTCCATGTTCACCCTAGCATTTTGCATATATTCACTTGCTAGGTATCTAAAGCTGTCCACAATTTCCAGACTCTGGCTTCCAATTTTCACACTGCCCTTTCCTTGCTTTTCTCCTCTCGACATCACCATAGTCTTGCTTTTATCTGTACTGATTTCCATGCCATACTTCTCAATTTTTTCGTTCAGTACATCTAGTTGTTGTTGCACTTCTTTGCTGTTCTTTTTCCAGATCACATCATCATCTGCAAATAGCATTATCTTCATCTCTTAATCTCCATAGGCTTCCTTCGTTTCCTTTACAATTTTGTCCACGTCTGTAATAAACAAAAGAGGTGACAGCACACTCCCCTGCCTTAGTCCAGTCTTATTCCTAAACCATTCTGTCTTTCCAACTGGGGTCAGTACCCTGCTAATGTAGTTGTTATACATTGCTTGCACCATTTCTAACATTTCTCTTCCAAGTCTCTTTTTTAACCATGGTTTCCCAAACCTTCTCTCTAGGTACGCTATCATATGCCTTTTCTATATCAATGACGGTCATGACCACATCCTTTCCATATTCTCAATTCTTTTCCATCAGCTGTCTCATGCTAAAGATTGGGTCCACTGTAGATCTTCCACTCCTGAAGCCATATTGTTCCTCTTGTAACTCTCCTGCAATCTTTCTTCTTTCTAATGCCCTTTCCTGTATTTTAACTACCTGCGATATAAGTGTGATTCGTCTATAGTTATCACAAACTTTTTTGTCCCCTTTCTTAAACACTGGTATTATCATCCCTTTTTCCAGTCTTTTGGTACACATTTGTGTTTCCACATACACGTTAGTAGTTGGTACAACCATTGCATACCAACAGGTGCAGCAGACTTTAGCATTTCCACGCTGAATTCATCCATCCCTGTTGCTTTTCCCATCTTCATCTTTTCTACCGCTAACTCCACCTCCAGCATTGTTATATCATCCTATGTTGTTGAGTTCTCACACTGCATTGCTTCTATCTCCCCTCTACAGTTGTTCATATTCAACAGCTTATCAAAATACTCCTTCCATATTCCCTTTATCTCTTCTGAGTGTGTTAACAATTCCCCCATCTTCCTTTTTCACTAGCTTTGTGGTAACTCTTTCTGTCCTCTTACTTCTTATAAGTCCATACAGCATCCTTTTACTGACACATCCACTTCCATTTTTTGTGTAAATTCTTTCCAACTCTTATTCTTTTCTTCTCCTACCACCTTCTTACATCTCAATTTGCTATTGAGATACTTCCTTTTGCTTTCTTCTGTTCGATCTGGATTCCATTCTCGCCAGGCAGTCTTCTTTTCTTTCACCACTTTCCTCACTTCCTCATTCCACCACGGTGTTCTCCTTTTCTTTCACTCTTGTAGATATCTGTCACAGGTACTCTCTTCTGCTGTAACAAATGCCATTTTTAATTTGGCCCACTCCTCTTCTACATTTTCCACTTCAGTAACTGGGATTTGTTGCTTCAATCTCTCCTGAAAAACTTCCTATACATTTTAGTCTTTCAATATCCATACTTTTATTTTGTTTTCTCTTATCTCTTTTTGTTTTTCCATTTTGCCACCACAACTCTATGGTGTTCATCAAATGCTTCTCCTGGTAAAGCTGTCACATCCATCAACTTCCTGTGATTTGTCCTTGCCACCATAAAGTAGTCAATTACTGATTTTGTTCTTCTGTCAGCCCACCCACATCTCATCATTTTCCTGCTGTTTTTCTTTCAAAACCATGTATTCCCCACTATAAGTCCATTCCTTTCACAGAAGTCCACTAGTTCCTCTCCTTCATGATTCTTTTTTCCATATTCATATGGTCCATTGACTTCTTCCTTTCCTTGTCTCTTGTTTCCGACCTGTGCATTCAGATCTTCCATAATAACCACTTCCACACCTGAACTTTCTCTTTCTACTTTCTCCAAGAAAGCCCCCAATAAATTTAATCATTGATATAGTTTGTTTTGGGTATTTCAGTCATTTATATATGTTACTCAAGCATGAGGTAATGAGTTTAGTTAAATGACATTTGTCAGCACTTTTTGGGGCAATGTTTACAAATAGTTTATAGTCATATTAAAAAATTAACATGCAAATTTTAAATTTCTTAAAAATGTTTGTCAGTACAGCTGTTGAAAGATTTTAATGTGAGTTGAGAAAGTATCCACTGAATCAGCAGTGTTTAAACATGTTTCTAACTACAGTAAAGCACTTCATGACATCATGGAATAGCAGTAAATCAAGATGTTGGAAAGAAATGTAAATAATTGAACTTTTGTTCCAGTCTGAGCTAAAGTGCAATTATCATAGGCATGAAGAAATTGCAAAAGATGATATTAATCAAATTGAACTACCGTAAACTGGGGTGAATAGGGACAAATCTGGGAAAATTAAATTGAATTAAGCAGCTCGCTTGTGTTTTGGTCTATGGTGATGGTATCAGTGCACTTGAGATGGATAATCTGTTGTTTACAATATGTTTTGGCGTCAATATCGTAATATTATATTTCTTGTGTTCTTAGAATTTCCATACTGTGTAAAATGTTGTCTGATATCAGCTTGTGGCTAGGATGTGTTTTGATGAGTACAGTAGAACCTCGATAATTCGAAATCGGTTAATTCAAAATCCCGCCTAATTCGAAGAAGCTCTCGTTCCCGGAAATATGAGATACAGTTTTGCATGTTATTTCAATTGTTTAATTCGAAATACGGATAATTCGTAATTCGAAGTACAATGTCGGCCCCATTACCGAAATTCAGACTTTTAATTCGAAACTGCCTTTACATTTTAAAACAATAGTACCGTATGTTACAGAGTAATTTCAACTCGAAATTTATCTGCTCCGCGTCATAATAGAACGCGCGTTCCGGAACGTGGAGGGGTAGCTTTCCGCACTTACACTCACTTCGGTGGGTCTACAGTGCGCTTCATGATTGCTAAGTTGAATGAAATCGGAACTCTTGTGTGTTCAACCTTTTAAGGAACGCCATAATATCACGCAACATGCAGTGTGCGGGAAAACAGAATCCGCTAACACTGGCGATGCCGACAGTTGACGAAAAAACGTGGCAAATATAATAAATTCGTAGCCACCGAACAATACCGGTACGGACATTGCCAGTGAAACTGCATTGCTTTACGGTATGTTAATGCGAGCCCAAACGGTCTTATTGTTTTAAAGGAGAAATTGCCAGCCGGGAAATCGTACAGTGTGAGGGATGGGGGTCATAGTAATGCGTTGCAATGCACATGGAAGCGAGATACTTTATTCCCTCGTCATAGGAAACTTCGATAAGCCACAATATTTTAAGAGCGCCGGGCACTTTCCATGCCAGTACAAAGCATCTATAATAAAAATGCAAACAGTAAAGAAATCCAAAAAATAATGCATTTGCACAGGGGAACCGGCATAATTTATCCTCGTCTTTGAATTGTGCGATTTTTTTCTTTCGTTGCGTGAGGTTATGTTTGTCAGTGATTTATTCAAGTGCATTATTTGAACATTGTAAATGCACCTTGTTGGATACATTTTGGAAATAGTTTTTTCCATGGCATTTGAAAGGTTTAAACTGTGAATCGAGGTGATTGCATGTATTAATGGTTCTTAGAATACTTCGTGGCGCGGCAAGTGTTTACATTTCTGAAGTACGAGAGAAGTGCCATGGCGGGAAATCGTACAAGGATAGAGTCATAGGAAAGTTCGATTTTAAGGGCATCGGGTACTTTCTGTGTAAATAAAAGGCATCTAAAATGCATACAGTATAGTAATCCAATTAATAAAGCACTTGCACATGGGAGCGAGCATAGATTTCTCGTCTTTGAATCGTGCTTTTTTTTTTTTTCTTTTTTCTTTCGTTGCGTGAGGTTATGTTTACCAGTGAGATATCCGAGTGTATTATTTGAATACTGTAAATGGACTTTCCTGGATACATTTTGGAAATAGTTCTTTTTTCATGGCATTTGAAAGGTATAAACTCTGAATCAAGGTTAAATGCATGCAGTAACAGGCCTTAGAATATTTTGTAACACGGCAAGCGTTGGTACTTCTGAATTGCGAATTGGTGGTTAATTCGAAATCATGTAATTCGAAGTCCAATTTTTGAGTCCCAACGACTTCGAATTAACGAGGTTTTACTGTATTAGTATTTTCACATAATGGATGTTAATGAACCTTTATTTTGAAATCAACTGTTTATTTTTTTGTTGGAGGCATAATTTTTCCATTAAATTGGGGTGAATAGGGACAAGATGAAAAATGTACAAAATAAACATGTTCATCTGAAAAATTGATACCTATTATCAATTATAAGTCAAACAAACTAGAGTTGTACCGTAAGTTTTATTTGACACCGTGGCTTTCTGCTAACCTAACCTCAATTTTGGTCTCATTTAATTTCAGCGTTTCTTCAATGATGCCTAGGAAATACATCAGGGGCCCTCGATCAAAAGTGCATCGTCCTCTTGATGAGGAGAAGGTGATACAGGCTGTCCAAGCAGTTGTTCGTGGTATGTCTATAAGACAGGCTGAGAAAAACTTTGAAATTTCAAGGTCAGCCCTTCATCATGATTTGAAGCAGTCGAGAGGCACCCCAGTAGCTGCGAACATCAGTCTGGCAGAATTCTTGAAGGAAATGCGATATGGAAAAGATTAAATGGAGCAGATAAGGGGCCAAAAAAAGAGGCCGAACGTCCCAGCTGGACACATTGTGACTCTAGGTGATTTTGAGGAAGCTCAGTATGAAGTACACTCGAGTGATGAAGAAAGACAGCATCCCAACACCAACTTAATACATTTTGAAGTGGAGAAAGCAAGTGAAGGTGAGAAGGCAAGTGAAGGAATAAACGATCTCAAGGAAGGAGACTGGGTCAAGGTCCAATTTTCTTATGATAAAGGTGTGAAGATATTCATTGGAATGGTTCTACAAGAACTTTGAAAAGGACAAATACATTGCAACTTATCTTCGCCAATCAACCAAATGTTCAGATGTCTTTGTGTTCCATGATGTTCGTGATGAATGCGAGTTCTCAAAAGCTGATGTACTTGCTGTTTTAAAGCCACCAACTGTGCGAAGAGGACATTACACATTCAAGCCAAACCCACTTTTAAAGTGACTGTTTTCTTTGGGAAATCATTTTTTTTTTTTAAATTTTAGGTCAGCCATACTTTTAGAGTTTGTAATTTGTGTCTTTGTGCCATTAAAATGATAGTGAAAGTTTTAAAATAAATATGTTGTGCTTTTACTTTTGTAAGAAATGTTAACAACTTATTTTTAAAGAGGTATATGGTGTCCCTATTCACTCCTCTGTGTGGCTGAATAGGGATTACAATGAAAAGAGACATCTGTCCCTTTTAACCCCGACCTTGGGGTGACTAGTGATATGAATATATGTTACATATATATGTTCAGGGGAAGAGAGAAGCAGATTTATATTATATGTTATCAACAATCTACAGGAAATTACAAATATAAAAATGTAACTTTCAATACTAAGTTATTTATTGCTAAGATATATAGCAAAAACGGAAAAGGTTGTCCTTATTCATCCCAGTTTACGGTATGGGAAAAGTTGAACATTATTTCAGTGTTAACTGGGATGGCCATGATTTTTCACACTGCATTCTGGAGTTGTTAGGGCATGTGCAGATGTTGATTGTGAACTTTCTTCTTGGTTTACATTAACATTCTTTCAGATAAGCGTCATTGTCTTAGAGGACACAACATAATTTTTTTCAATCATTTCTTAGTGTATGATTGTTTATGTCTTTTTCAAAAAAAATTATTTATTTAAAATGACCAGTTTTCTGTTTCAAAATATCACTTCTGGGGTTTTCAAGTGACTGCAAATTTTCTACTTAAGACATATTTTCTGTTGTGTTGAAGGTGGAACATGCTACAGCCGAATTGGACCGTTGCAAGATGGAGCTGCTCTACATTGAACGTGACATGACCACAGCAATGGCTGTGGTCTACGATCACTACACGGCCTCCGAGTGGATCGAAACGTACATCCGTCCTTTGGATACAAAAATCCGCTCCTTGTGGGAAGCCAAAGAGAAACTGCTGGCAAAGAACCATTGGCCAAGACGGCCTCTGGACGCGTCGCTGCAAGCCCACGAGAGAACGTCTTCTAAAAGCAGAACACGCGAAACCTTGTAACTGTGCTCCAGTACACATGTGCCAAACAGAGACAGCTCATAGTCTAGCAATCCCACTACAACAGGAAACAAGCTAGAGAGCAGGAGCTACAATTGTGATATGGTTCAATCCCCCTTCAGCAAAAGGGTGGTTGAACTTACCTGTCTCTCCCTCAATATTTCTGTTGTTCTGGGCAGAAATGTATCGTCCTTTTTAGCTGGTGGTTATTTCTTGCTCATAGCCTTGCCTCGTTATTGAAAATCAAATGCTTGCTGTGTAATATCTTTAGTAGGAAGCACCGAGTGTGAAAAAGTTGCAACACCTTTGTAATTTGAAAGTGTTCTAGAACCTTACACCTACACTGGATAAGTTGACGTTACCCCATCACTGCACTACAGAGATGAGTTGACACTCCATGTCATTTGTGTATAGTGTGTTTACTCTTCATACTTTTCTTTGAATTCAAATTTAGGAACCTCACCTGCTGTGCTGAACAGGGGTCTTGCTGGGGATGGAAAGATTGGAAGGGATAGACAAGGAAGAGGGAAGGAAGCAGCCGTGGCCTTAAGTTAGGTACCATCCCGGCATTTGCCTGGAGGAGAAGTGGAAAACCACGGAAAACCACTTCCAGGATGGCTGAGGTGGGAATCGAACCCACCTCTATTCAGTTGACCTCCTGAGGCCAAGTGGACCCCGTTCCAGCCCTCATATCACTTTTCAAATTTGGTGGCAGAGCCGGGAATCGAACCTGGACCTCTGGGGGTGGCAGCTAATCACACTAACCACTACACCCTATCGTTATGTCAATCTGATAACAGAAACATTGAGTGTCATTCAAAAATATTCTTGTATTAATTTGTTTTGTATTGAAATACACAAATTGAGTAATAATTTCAATATTTTCGTATGCTTGGATTTTTGTAGGAGAATATTTCACGTTTTATGATTTTCATGTGATAGTCCCGTTTGTAAATCTATATTACACATGATAAAATACATTTTTGGAAAAAAATGTCTTTATGTAGGTTGTACTGTGAAATGATATTTGGGGTGTTGTCAACGCCCCGCACGACTACTAACATTACAAATGAATGAGCGACTCCGTGAGGGTCAATACTAACGATAATATCCCGAAACAATATTTAATGTTTGCTGGCTAATAATCATCTTGTATTCATCGTATCACAAGTTACCAATGGAGGAACGTGGAACTATAATTCCAAGCAGTTCCGACAATAGCTGTTAGATGGCGTTAGTGCATCAGTGGAATAGACACTGGAGTCGAGCGTGTCTGTTCCAGATTGTTCCAAAGGTAGCAATCTCAACCCTTGGCGACTCTGTTCGCAGCCCATCCCTAGGCGAAACCCTCATACCGGAAGTCCCACCCTATAAAAAATATAGTAGGTATTCTCAAAGTTTCACTCGTAGAAAATTAAAAACCAAATCAATGACTACAGTTAGAAGGAAAACGATGCACTATTCCAAACGAGAAACGTATGTAAAAAAGAAAATCACTTCTCAACTTACAAGTATAAGTTATAATATACAAGCGCAGGGCACTACACTACAACTGCACAACGACTGATCTAGCACCAGACTCTTCTTTGATTTAAGATTTATATTTCGCTATTTTTATTGTATTTGAAATATAAATTTGGATGTCAGTCATCTCGCCAGAGCAGGTTGACACTTTGTCATTAATGGCTGGATATTTCAGTTTCATGCAGATCAGTCAGTCATCACTGATCTACATTTAAGACACTCACCCAGGTGACTCGTTGTTGACCTAGTCTTTTCTTAAATGATCTCAAGGAAATTGGAAATTTATTGAAAATTCCCTTGGTAAATTATTCCAATCACTAATTCCTCTTCCTATAAATTAATATTTTCCCCAATTTGTCTTCTTGAATTCCAATTTTATCTTCATATTATGATCTTTCGTACCTTTAAAACCATATAAGTCTCTGGTAAGACCCTAACGAGTATGGTTCCAGTGTATGGGACCCTCACCAAGATTACTTGATTCAAGAACTGAGACTTTTCAAGATGACAGTAGCGCCAGTGATAACGTATGGAATTGAGATCGTGTGGGAAAAGCTGAAGATCAGAGACCTGATGAGAATAGAAAGAATAAAAGCAATGTTCATGAAGAGGATTACCCGAGTTGGAAAGACAGCGCCATCCTGGATGGTATACGAAATTATGCGGGAGACGTATTTCATAGAAGACATACGATCACAATTCTACCTACAATCAATGGAAACAAGCAGGGCACTAGTAAACATCAGGGAAAGGAAGAAAAGTGAAATTGACCTAGACTTCTACACCTCACCAGCGATGACGGATGATAGATGGACTAGAGAGTGCAACACACAGCGCCACGTGATACACGACTCTCCATACATGGGTTTCACCACAAGATATGCGTAAACCAGAAGTTCCATGAGCCAGACGAAGATTGTAAGTGCACTTTGTATGGGCAGAAGTGTAATAGATACCACATCATAACTTGCACAAAAAGAACGAGGACAATTACAGACTATAGCAAAGACTGAAATGTGAAATTTATTTAATGCTCAAACTTGAGTGTACATTTCTCTATTAAAATTAGAACTGGAAAAAATCCAAAGAAAAGCAGCTCGATTTGTTCTGGGTGATTTCTGACAAAAGAGTTGCGTTACAAAAATGTTGCAAAGTATGGGCTGGGAAGAACTGAGAGAAAGAAGACGAGCTGCTCGACTAAGTGGTATGTTCCGAGCTGTCAGCGGAGAGATGGCGTGGAATGACATCAATAGACGAATAAGTTTGAGTGGCGTCTTTAAAAGTAGGAAAGATCACAATATGAAGATAAAGTTGGAATTCAAGAGGACAACTTGTTACAAATATTCATTTATAGCAACGAGAGTTAGGGATTGGAATAACTTACCAAGGGAGATGTTCAATAAATTTCCAGTTTCTTTGAAATCATTTAAGAAAAAATGCTAGGAAAACAACAGATAGGAAATCTGCCACCTGGGCTACTGCCCTGAATGCAGATCAGTATTGATTGATTGATTGATTATTTGTGTACTAATGTCATTCCACACTATCACTCCACTGACAGGTTGGAACTTACTATTCCATCGGTTTTTCACTAAATATGTGATGCATTGTCTAAGTCTATTTCTAAGTAATTCTGAGTTACAAGTAGTTTTTTTCTCTTCCCCTTGATATACGTTTAAGTCAGGTTCAACTGTATATCTAAGACTGAGGCTGCTATTCCCGATAATAATAAGAAGAATAACTTCATATAGCCTGGTGCAGCCCTTGTAAGGCAAACCCTCTGACGAGGGTGCGTGGCATCTGCCATGTGTAGGAAACTGCGTGTTTTTGTAGTGAAGAAGAGTGGTGTGTGAGGTGTACGGATATTGGGGACAGCACAGACACCCAGTCCCCGAGCCAAGGGAATTTGCCATTTAAGGTTAAAATCTCTGTCCTGACCAGGAATCAAACCCTGGGCCCTCTGATCCGAAGGCGACTACGTTGACCCTTCAGCCAAGGAGCCGGACATTATTCCCGATGAAGAAACGGAAAATTACTTTTGTACTGGTAGTTCTGAGATTGAACACATCAAGGAAGATGAAGAGGACCTACTGAGAAAAGTCGATGAGACTAGCTGTAATAATAAGGATGTATCACCGGCCACTATCGAGTACACTGTGAGATATCTTGCATTTAAATCTCTGGGATTATAAACTGAAATACCTCTCGAAGAGTTCTTACAACTCCATCTGCAGACTGGGTAAACACAGTAAAATAAAGATTATTTTCTCTGGCTTCCAAGAACACACCAATTTGAAATGTGATAACATTGAGTTCGACTCTAAAAATCAATGTTTCCTAATGTTCATATCAAAATAATTGCTTTATACACAAGGACAAGAACATTTATTCAAATAAGACATTTAAATCAAGAATGGCAAAAAACAAGTAGCAAAGAAATATGCCGCAAATAAGAGTCCCACATGGTTAAAATGTGCATGTCATGACACTTTAGTTCATGAGAAGTTAAGCACCATAATGCAGGCACTGTTTTTTTTTCTTTACGTCGCACCGACACAGATAGGTCTTATGGCGATGGCGGGACAGGAAAGGGCTAGGAGTGGGAAGGAAGCGGCCGTGGCCTTAATTAAGGTACAGTCCCAGCATTTGCTTGCTGTGAAAATGGGAAACCACGGAAAACCATTTTCAGGGCTGCCGACTGTGGGGTTCGAACCTACTATCTCCCGAATACTGGATACTGGCCGCACTTAAGCGACTACAGCTATCGAGCTCGGTCACTGTTTTTAATATGGTCCACTGTAGTAATGGGTATACTGTAAAATATTAGATTACTGGGTTGTCCCAGTATTTTAAAGCCACCAGAAATTGGGCTGCCTGTTGGTCCACGGATCCGAAGATCATTCCTTTAGGGAACCCCCTATCCGCCACCCAGGGACGCGCTCTGAAGGGTGCAGGTTCCCCTGATTATTCATTGGGAGTTAACCCCAGCCACAATAGTCTCTCTCTCTCTTTCTTTCTTTCTCACCAGGGAACATAAATATGGAGAGTCCAAACACAGGGTAATGTGCCGAATGGCAAAACGCAGAAGAGGATCCATTTCCAATGTTATGGTTTCCCAACGGCTGTGAAGGTGAAAGAGGATAAAGCCAGACAGACTGGCTATAAAGGCGCTACTCAAATAATTTGGAGTCTGCCTGTCTCATACTACATGTGCCGCAGTGAATGGCTCGAAATCATGGTGTGTGGGCCTCCTCGCTGCAAGTTGAGGTTCACCTTAAACAAAGTCATGCTTGTGGTATTTTCTCCTGCTACTCCTACAAAGTCCAACGGCGATGGGATAAGATTGGTGGAAGCAGATTTATGGTTAAATTGGGAGCTTCTTGTCTGGACCTTCATGTTGGCATCGGATGTTTGATGGTCACCTTCCTGAGACTTAGTGGCTACTCAGGGATCTGGTTCTGCATCTGTGTCTGGGCAGGCCTACTTAGGATCACCGCTGCCCACCTCGAATGACGAAGGCCCTAGAAAATGTGGGCTAAACATCGGTAGCCACGGACAGATCCCGGCTGGGAAACCGCACCCAGAGGGACACCCCAATTTAGGGCCGACGACGATGATTGGGTTAGTGTGTGTCCAGCCCTTATTAAATTATAAATTAGAAAGGGCAAAGAAATCACTCGTGAAAGATAGATACATACTTCTCGTTCCTCCATCTCAATAGAAGTACGTAGTGCAACATGTGTGGTGTATGCCAGCGATGCCTGTCGGGTGACTTCACGCAAGAGCGACCAGTGTCAGTAGTCATTGGTGGACCGGCCCCAGCTTGGAATACCCAGCATTTGAAACTTTTAAAAAAATATTTGGGTGAATGATTGTGACCAAAGCAGCCACGACATCTTTTAACATCAATATTGTAACAGGAAAATTGTTCAAGTCGGCTAGCTAGGTATGAGACTGACACAGGATGTGTCCGGTCTCTGTCTGAATTGTTACAGAAAGAAGAGGTTGGCATGAAATAAGTATAATGGACTCTTTCTTAAAATTGTTGAAGAGTTTATTTACAAAAATAAATGTTTAATTTCACATCACCTCACTACAGAAGCTTTTATGAGTGCCCTCCTGGGTCTGAGCTGGTAATGTACACTGCGGTCCTGCTATTGCTCATTCACCCTTACATCGTCGTCCGATGAAGGTCTGGAAAATCTCGAAAATCGAGAATATCTCGAAGTTCTCAAAATTCTGGAAGATCTAGAAGCTCTTGTAGATGTAGAAATAGAACACGGCAATGCACTTGTGCCCGAAATGTACTCGTTTAGGCAAATGACTTCTGCACAGACAGTTATCAGTAGTAATGGTTTCAAAATAAATCACCAGTCACTGAGATCTGATCGCACTTGAAAAATTAAGATTGAATGTTACTTGCTTTGCTTGCTATTTTTGCTATTTGCTGTACGTCGCATCGCCACAGATAGGTCTTATGGCGACGATGGGATAGCAAAGCCCTAGGAATTGGAAGGAAGCGGCCGTGGACTTAATTAAGGTACAGCCCCGGCATTTGCCTGGTGTGAAAATGGGAAACCACGGAATGAATGTTACTTTCTTTTAATGTTACTAAAGTTGAAGTTACACAGTCGAAAATATTAGACTGAGTTAAATGTGAAATTGAACTGAATTCGTAATGTAAAATGGAATTGAACTTGTGATGTATCAGCCACTTAGGAAGAAACAATAAGTATGTCACTCTATCACAGTCAAATAACATTGGCTGAAGAATAACATGAAAAAGTAAAGTACTCCACTTGAGATTGCTTTAAAGTTCACATTCTTTAATTGGAATTCATCACTGTAATAAATTGTAAATAAAGATTTTTATCTTGTGAATTTAGTCCCATTCACTTCACTTGATTAATGTAAATACAGTACAGTCTTTGATTGGAATTAATCACTGTAATAAATAAAGATTTTATCTTGTGAAATTAGTCTCGTTCACTTCACTTGATTATAAGAAATAATGTTGTAATGCAAACACAGTCTATTCCAGAACAGTCCTGAGTTTGATGTATTTACAGATACACGTTCTATCTTAAGAATGCGAGAAATGTCCTTTGCACGTGAAACACAAGTTTAAGGAATCACAAAATAGTGACAGAGTCCTACTTAGAATGTCATTCATTTGAGAAAATCTAAGTTTGATTGTAATGATTTACTCGGTTTGAAGTTTACTGTCATAAAAATTCCTATCACCTGTGGATTTGTACACTGAGTTATATTCAATCACTTGGGAAAACGTTGCATCATGAGAGAAATAAATACAAGTTCTCATTATACTTGAGTTGGTCACTAAATAGTTAATCACTTGGGATACACATAAAATTAACATGTCTTAATTCACAGTGGAACTTCTCTACCACACACGAACGGTGTTGTAATTTCTAAGTCTGATACAAAACATCGTAGAGTTAAAGTTATTATCATGCAGACTTTCAAACACTTGACGAGGCTCAAACTTGTAACTCACATCGCGGCGGTGTAGAACCATCAGCCGACCGTCCGGCCTTGACTGTGGCACATAGTTGATTAACTTGTCATGAAAATATGCCTCCCTTTTATACACGATTCTGGAGAATTGAAGCTATTCTATTTTATTTAATATCTCCCTTAATCTTTGTTGGAATTCCTACAAACTTAAGGACGATGACGTTCATTTAATCATGTATGTATGTATGTATGTATGTATGTTGGGTATTCAGCCCGAAGGCTGCAGCTCCATCAACAGCTGTCATAAATAGCCCAGGCATCACTGAAGAGGCGTACTAGGGAAATTAGGAGTGAGGTAGTTTCTCGTTGCTTTCCTCACCGAGCCATCCGTTGCTGTTACGTATCAGTCTGCCAAGCCCACTGAAATGCATGCACCAACTCACCCTATGAGCGATATTTGCACACCATTCATAACAGGAAGCAATGGTATTACTAGCATCACACATACCTCAGTCACTTTCATATTGTCAAAGCCAAGGATGAGACTGAGACAGGTCAATAAAAGTAACTCTAGTCTAAACAAGAGTTATTTACGATAGAACATTTAGAATGTTCTCCCAGCTGACGTAACTTAGCCTTGACCGAGATGCAGGACGTGACGTCACACGCTCCACTTTGCTCGCAACTGACGCGCTGTAGCTGGCTGGGTATTATCGCACGGAGTTCAGCTTTAAACATCAGGAACTCTGTTTCGTACCAGCATTCCTGGTACAATTTTTTTTTTACTGGAGGTCTTTGGAATTAACACCATCAATTTAGTGTAGACAGTTTTCCGTGGACAAAACCAACACCTTGTAACGAGTGTTCATCATCTGTCTATACTAAGTCTTCATCATCTTCTTCCTCATGATATTACTGTGTGCCAAAACTCAGCTTTCTATATACAGTAGATAGAAATGTTGCCATGTTTTAAAAGTTCCCATTGTGTTTGACTGGCAGTCCATCTAGGTCACAGCAAAGCCCTTCAGACACGGTAACGTCACCAAAGTCAGCAGAACTTTTCTCATACGTATCTTGCAAATATTTATGGCCATAAAATAGTGTGCTAAATCAGCGAACATTTTGTTGGACATAGATCACGATGCTACATATTTCTTTTGATTTATTATTGGAACTCGTTATCTCACCTGTGGGTGAAGTGAAAGGATGCATTATCTGTACCCCTGCATGTCGTAAGAGGGGAACAACCAAGGAATCTTTACTCGCTCTCTCCTCTTCTAAGCCTAGAAATGTATCCACGATTCTATACCTTTTCGTGTAGCCGAGAAATTTACATTAAAAAAAAAAAAACGCACACACACAATTCCAACCAGTTATGAATGGCCACACTAATTATCACTAGTCTATTTACAAATCTCTCTTCTGTACACACTCCAGGGAGTCCTGGCCAATTGTTACCTGGTTCAGACCTCGGTGGGACACTGGCGACAGCCAACACCTCTAAGTAAAATTCTTTCTTGAATAAAATTACTGTGTCCACCTATTCAATACAATTATATTTTGTAGTGATTAAATTCTACATGAATTATAAACACTAGTTTATAAACACTAGTGGACACAGTAATTTTATTCAAGAAAGAATTTTACTTATTGTATCTTCAATACAGAACAAAATTAGTTACTTGTAGCCAACACCTCTGTTGCCCTCAGCCCAGCCACCGAACCCCAACACACTGAGTCTCACACGGAGTCGAACACTGACTGCGAGTCCCACACTGACTGTCCGCAGCTAGCCTCCCTTTTTATAGTTTGCATGATTTGGCCCAGAAATTTTGCGATGTCACTAGAGGCAGAACATTCCCGTTGAATCTCCAAGGAACTCACAGGTAAGCCGGCCGCCGAGGACAATACACGGAAAGACCGGTCCCACCCACTGATCTCTGTACATGGATGGCTGGTAGCTTGGGTAGCAGTAAGCCGAATAGAAGATGACTGGCGTAGTAAGATGGCAGCGAGCGCACGGTGCAGTAGACCACGAGGAGCGCGCTTGCTTTGTTTATGCTTAGTTCAGGGACGCCAGGCCTCTTGATTGTAGTTCCATGGGTGTTCCGTGCTGTGTTATTGCAAAGGAAATAGTGTAATCGAAACAGACTTTGAACGTATTAGGTCGTGTTACGTACATGTAGTACGTGTTGAAGAGATGTTAAGTACAGAACAAAAATGGCCAGCCGGACACCAGTGGGATCCGAACCCACGAATTTAGATTCGTTATCTTGTAGTATGCCTGTAAATTACAAGATTCAATTTCAATGTGTATGTGTATATGTGAAATCTGAATGAAGAGTACGGGGTATTATCATGCCGCAGTATTCAGCTTATGGATGTACAAACAGAACCGATCAGCAGAAGGTGCGTTTTATCTTCTTCTTTATCTGTTTACCCTCCAGGGTCGGTTTTTCCCTCGGACTCAGTGAGGGATCCCACCTCTACCGCCTCAAGGGCAGTGTCCTGGAGCTTCAGGCTCTGGGTCGAGGGATACAATTGGGGAGGAGGACCAGTACCTCACCAAGGCGCCCTCTCCTGCTATGCTGAACAGGGACCTTGCGGGGGATGGGAACATTGGAAGGGATGGACAAGGAAGAGGGAAGGAAGCGGCCGTGGCCTTAAGTTAGGTACCATCCCGGTATTTGCCTGGAAAAGTGGGAAACCACGGAAAACCACTTCCAGGATGGCTGAGGTGGGAATCGAACCTACCTCTGCTGAGTTGACCTTCCGAGGCTGAGTGGACCCCGTTACGGCCCTCGTACCACTTTTCAAATTTCGTGGCAGGGCCGGGAATCGAACCCGGGCCTCCGGGGGTGGCAGCTAATCACACTAACCACTATACCACGGACAGCTGTTCACTGATATAGCCTATTTGTTGTGTGTCGTTAATATTCCAATATATATTGTTGAAAGAACTATGTTGTGACGGTGAACAAGAAGAGTTCAGAAAACCTTGGGGCTGTGAAAAACCTTAAAGAGGTGAGATTCTATCCTTGGATCGGGAGCTTGTGAAGTGGATAGCTTTCCCGTTATGCTGTGCCTTTTTTGTTGGAATATGCCATGGGCTGGTTTTGTAAAGCATTCTCGGAATTGGGTGAATTGCCATTTGAACTTGCAAAATTCTCGCATGTTTGTATGTTGAAAATGGATCTGATTGGTGGGGACACATTGGCGAGGTCTCCTTGTGAATTTTAATTTTGTTGAATGAACAAGATTTTAAAAATAATAATCATCATCACAGTTTGGTGTCAGCTACCTATTTGGAGACCTTTGTTACTAAGGCAGCCTGTTTATGAAGTTCAACATTCCAATTATGCTCCTATCTAGATGCGAAGCCTCTCACACTGTTCTGAAGGCTGAATTACTCTTGTTGAGTGGATGCAGAATGAACCATCAGGAATCTTTAATGTGCTGAGTTACGATGTGAACACCAAAACCTGGCTGAGCTTCAAAAATAGGCTTCTTTAGTTGAGATCAAACCCACAATCTTGACATGAGTCGGGCACTCTACATTAAACCACTGACTTGTAGGGATTATTTTAGTGTGTCTTGTGAGTAGCTTTTATGATGTGAAATATTCTGTATATAGTGAATCAAGGTTCCATTGTATGGGATTGTTTTGTTTTTAATTCTCACATTCCTTTTATCTTCCCATGTTGCACAGTTTTGTAGGGCTTGTAAAAATTGTACATATTTGCCTATGTAATCGACAATCATCCGCTACATGTCTGAAAGGAGTGTTGTGATGTTTATTTAAGTGTTAGTTTGACCTACAGAGATTCAAGTATTAAGATACTCGAGACTAGCTGATAGATGATATTTTTCTTGTTATGTATGGACAAGTGTTTTCTTTCCATTGTTGTAACTTCTGCAATGTTATAAATTAAACTTATTTATCAAATTATTTACTTTTCTTCCCTACCTGCCTTTAACAGCTACTACCTTTCCGTACTAATGATCCTGAATGGAGTCACGATATTTCTTCTTCCTCTTCCTCTTGCACCATATCTTCATCAGATGTCAGCTGTCATCAGGGCGATCTGGTTCTTGTCTCAGCAAGTCAGGAAAGAGTGGGGGTACCAAGTCCATATCATTCTCATAGATTCTATAGCCAAGATATTCTCCTACAATATTTCTGGATGTTATAATTATGAGGGCAGATCAGAAAATAAGTTGCACTTCCCAGTTATGGCCATTTATTACACCACCTATACAACAGCAACACGACTATAACGACATACACTGTCATCATCATCGGTTTGCCCTTCCAGCGAGCCGGGTAGGGTGTTTGAAAACGAGCGTCTTCCAAAGTTGCCTATTCAAAAACATTTCGTTGTCCAAGACAGATTCCCAATTCCATCCTCTTCTCTCCACGTCTTCCCTCAGTTGGTCCATCCATCTTCTTCTTGGTCTTCCAGCTGGTCTTCTACCTGTTATTCTCTTTTCCAAATAAGCACATGGTAACCTTGTGCTATTCATTCGTTTAACATGCCCAAACCATTTAAGTCTAGATGACCTAAGTCTTTCCTCCATCGATTTATTTAGACCTAGGTTAGATCGGATCTCATCATTTTTCACATGATTAATTTGGGTCTTTTGGAGGGCAGTTCTAAGAAATTTCATTTCACAGGCTTGAATCCTACTATAATCCTTTGATGTTAGTGTGCAGGTTTCCAGAGAATATGTAAGGATAGGAATGAAATATGACTTGTACAGGGTCATTTTTGTTCTTTGTGGGACTTTCTGATCCCATAGTAGGTGTCTAACGATACTGTAAAAGTTAGAGCCTTTGGTTACTCTGTTTGTTATTTCTATCTCAGCTCTGTTATTACTAGTGATTACGCTTCCTAAATAACTGAATTGGTGTACTACTTCAACTTGGTAGTCCTGTATTTTTATGTTGCATTCTGTATAATGTCTGCTGATTTTTAATGCTACTGTTTTTGATGGGTTCAATTTCATTCCATAATCATCAAACTTCTTACACCATGCATTCAGATTATTTTGCACTCCCTGCTCTGTTTCATCCCATATTGCCACATCGTCTGTAAACACCAGAGCCTGGAGATCTTTATTACCTTTTTCCTTTTAGACATACACTGTAACGTCACTTTTCCACATAGTTTCAAAGAGACTCCAAACATTTCTGCAAACGTACAACCAACTTGTTGATGCCGCATGCATAGAAATTTCCTCCAGCGTTCTGCAACCACTCGGAGACAGCGGCCTTCACCTCCTCATCGGTCTGGAAACATCGACCACCGAGCTCTGTTTTGAGCTTACCGAACAGATGAAAGTCACATGGCGCTAGGTCGGGACTGTAGGGTGGATGTTGCCAGACCTCCCAATTGAAGCGCTGCAGCAGTTCTCTCGTTTGGTGGGCCTTGTGAGGTGTTGCGTTATTGTGCAACAAAATCACACCGGCGTTCAATTCCCCCCGGCGCTTCTCTTTAATCGCTTTACGCAACCGGTGCAACGTTTGACAATACGACGCCGCGTTGATCGTCGTTCCTTTCGGCATGAATTCCAAACCCTCCATGTCAAAGAACACTCGCCATAACCTTACCAGCTGAAGGTTGAACCTTGGCCTTCATTCGTTGTGGTGATAAGGGGTGCACCCATTCCATTGATGTTCTCTTCGTTTCGGGGGTGAAGTGGTGGAACCACGTTTCGTCGCCTGTGACGATTCTCAGCAGAAACCCATTGCCGTCTGCGGCATAGCGCTGCAAAAATGCCAGGGAGGATTGGAAACATTGTCCCTTGTGCTCATCGGTGAGAAGACGAGGGACCCATCTTTGACACAGCTTACGATATCCAAGATCCTCGTGAACAATGGCGAACACACTGCCATACGACATGTTCAGCTGCGTCGCGATTTCTCTCAGTTTAATGCGCCGGTTCTGTCTAATGATCGTATTCACACTGTTGACCTTTGCACGGGTCCTGGACGTTGCGGACCTGCCTTCGCAATGGTTGTCCGTGATATCCGTGCGTCCGGCTTCGAATTGCTGACACCACTTTACGATACCTTGCCGGGAAATGGCCCGCTCCCCATACACAGCGCTAATTTCACGATGAATGTCCGTGCAATTCTTCCTTTTGGCCCATAGGAATCGGATTGTCGCACGCATCTCATATTTGGAGTCAACGTCCAGTTGACGCGCCATTGCATTTGGCCGCTATTCACACAATACTAGACGAGACACCACAGCGACCTGCCTAATAGATGTGTGGGCAGTGTCTGTCCCTTTCAGCGCTGTGCCCACGTTTGTGACACACAGCCCGCTACTGCGGCGCGTTAGTGCAACTAACCTTTCGATCCACCTACGTAGTTCCCAGTTGCCCAGCAACAGCTGTGACTCAGGAAAACATTGATGCTGTGAGGAAAATGATCAAAGAAGATTGAAATCTTACATTTTGTGACAAAGGGGCCCTAAATATTGTGTCAACAGCAGCGCAGATCATTGTTCACAATTATTTAGGCCTTACCAAGAGATGTACCCATTGGATGCTACATTCCCTGACAGAAAGCCAAAAGGAGGCAAGAGTGGACTGGTGTCGTTTCATGCTAGAAAAATTCAAAGGAGGGCAGTCCCAAGTCACCTACAATATCGTCAAACGTGATGAAACGTGGGTCTATCATTATGACCCTGAAACGAAGAGACAGTCCTCTGCGTGGTGCTTTCCAGGGAAAGAACATCCACAAAAGTTTGACTAAGGCAGAGCTCTGGAAAGAAGATGGTGGCAACTGGTTTTAGAAAATGGGGCATCTCACCTCTGTGACCTTGGACACACATCGTACAGTCAATGCTGAATGGTACGTGAATGACTCTCTTCCCAAAGTCCTCACCATATGGAGGTCACAGCACCCCAAGTCCATGAGTGGGCACCTGCTCCATCACGACAATGCATCTGCGCACGGGGCTTTCAGAACAATTGACTTTTCTGTGAAGGAAAAAGTGCGAGTGTTACCTCGTCCCCTCAATTCATCTGACCTGGCCCCATGTGACTTCTTTCTGTTCCCTAAGACCAAGGCAAAAATTCAAGGGCAGCAGTTTTAGTCAGATGAAGAGGCCATTGCAGCGTACAAGAGTGCACTAAGTGATATCCCAAAAGAAGCTTGAACTGAGATGTTTTCTAAGTTGTTTCAGAGAATGGAAAAATACATATGTGCTAACGGAGAGTATTTTGAAAAGTTGTAATTGTCATTTTGCAAATAAAATTTTGTTCTCATGCTCTGCTAAAAACTTTCGACATAGACCTCATAATCAGCTGAAAAAACAAAAAAAAAACACTTGCTTTCAATGGTAAAGAACCAGTTCCCTGTAAAATGATACTGAATAATAAGTCAGTAGAAGGCGGTAAAAGACAGGGTTCCATTCTCTCACCCATTCTCTTCAATATCTACACTGAGCACATAATGAGAAAAGTGCTCGAGGACTAGGATGATATGGTTGGGAGTAAAGAAAAACAAAGACAATGGTTGATTATTTTCTTGAAAAAAAAAACCCACAAAGAACTAAAGGATGTCACCACAGTACCTGCACAAGCAACTGAAGCATCTGATGAGGATCATACACTACTGTTGGCTAAGATGTAGATAAGTAATTGCACATCAGAAAGGAAATTATTAGAGAACAAACAATAAAAAAATGGAAACTAAAGATTCAGATGTTAAAGAAAACTTTTATGAAGAGACGAAACAGTGTATTCCTACAAATGACACAAGTACAGTGGCCACAGAAAGTATTCGTACAGTGCAGCTGTGATTGTTTAAATCAGTTGTCGCCACAGGTTTAGGCGACTGTGCCTGCAGGAGGGGCTGTTATCTCTTCAGTCATCACTGTGCTGTCGTTGCCGCAAGGTTATTTGGTATGAGGGCGAAAGACGATGGAACTATCACTGAGTCAAAGAGAGAATATAGTGTTAGTGTATAAACAAGGTAACAGTTGTCGTCAAGTAGGAAAACAGCTCGCATTAGCTTTACTACGGTGAGTTCAATAGTTAATAAATACAAGCACAGCGGACAAAGAGAAAACAAACCCAGATCTGGTCCTCCAGAAAAGCTGACAGTATGGGAGCGACGCATTATTGTGCGATCGGCATGAAAGGAACAGTTCTGAAGCACTGCATCCATAGTTACAGACCTCACTTCAAGGTCCAACAAAATGGTGCGTGTGCAAACTATAAGGAACGTATTTCACAGTGCAAACCTGCATAGTGGTTGTCCACGAAAGAAGCCACTTATAAGTGAAATAAATAAGCCGAAGCTCCTATAGTTCGCGAAAGAGTATTGTGGAAAGACAATGGACTTTTGGAACACCATTATTTTCTCTGATCAAGCAAAGTTTACACAGTTTGGAACTGGTAGGAGCAGGAAGGTATGGCGCAAGGCAAACATCGAACTTGCACCTCAATACGTAATCCCCACGGTAAAACACTGAGGAGCGAATGTGATGGTTTGGGGCTGCATGGCTGCGAATAGAGTGGAAACCTGACATTTATTGATGGTATTATGGATGCCAGGAAGTACATAGATATGTTGGATCATAATTTAAACAACAGTACACAAGCTTCATCTGGAAGAAGTCTTCCTCTTCCAACAGGAGAATGATACTAAGCACCGTGCAATGATAAACCGTGAATGGTGGTTGTACAATGCCCGAAGAAGACTTCTCACTCCACCGCAGAGTCCAGATCTCACTCCCAGAGAGAACCTGTTTGATCATCTAGGCAAAGAAGTGCAAAAACGCCATGCTACTAATAAAGAACATCTTAAAGAGATACTCTCAGATGCATGGTACACCAAACATTTAGTTAACTCAATAGCAAGACGTCTGGAACAGGTCATCAAAGCTAAAGGAATGCATACAAAGTATTAAGACTGTGTTTCAACAAAGACTTCGGCAAGTGTTTGAATTATCTAGTAGTGTACAAATACTTTTTGTTGTGTTAAAAGACGGGTTTAATTGTTGATTATGTTGAGTGATGTAAATATGATAGCAAATGTAAAGCGAGGTGTCTTTTCTTTTTATATATGTCTCACTGGATGTGTTTATATTAGTTCATGGTGCTTCATATATGACCTATACATTAAAATGTTGGTGCACGAATACTTTCTGTGGCTACTGTATGTATGTATGTATTGTACCAGGAAAAAATGTTGATCTTAGAGGCGCTTGACACTAAATTGATGAGCATGGACTATATCTTAGGGTGTGGCTTAAAACATTGGAGTTGGTACGGAGAGGGGTATAGTTCATCGAACTTAGAGATTTTTTGGATAATCTGAGTTTATTGACCATTGAAAACAAGTTAATATCACCTTCATACAGTAGAATTGAAGCGTCGTGGCTGGTTGGTAACTCCGGGTCCTGGGATGGTGCTGGATACGACCTGGGTAGGAACCACGGCCGCCTGGATATGAAGTTCTAGAATTTCTCGAAGTTCTGGATGCACACGTTCTGGGGTTCAGTTTTTAAGATGTGATTCACGTGCAAGTTCCCTGTACGGCACTCCATTCATTTGTGGCACTGTTAAATAGATATGACCTTTCAGTGATTGCATCTACTCGTACAATGAAATGTGTTACTAAATCCTTGATTCAGACACTTCATTGAATCGAAAATGTTCCTAAATCGTCACTTGAGAAACAGGATGATTGTATTAAATATTTGACCTTGTATTGGTCGAATTAATGTGTAAAATGTTAAGTTCATGACGTGAGCTTACTAACACAGGCACGGTAAACTAAAATGTTCTATAGGATTGCCGGTTATAGTCACCACAGTTCTTAATGCACAGTTTATGAAGGTTCGGAACACATTGGCACATTTACAATAAGCTTAGTAAATGAAATAGCACTCTGAAAATGTCTTATTCCGTCGATAAGCAAAGTAAATAAAAAAATGGTACTTGGAAAAAGTCTTAACTCCATAAATTGTGAGTTCACTTATAACGCTGGAAAGTTCTATGTTCCCTCGGAACATGGCATGTGTATTCTGAGTTGTCACAGTCTATTATGTTGACACGAGCCTAAGCACGAGTCCTGATGCAGTACTCGGAAAGTATTTCATGTTTTCACAATCGAACGCAATGTTTTAAAAATACCCTAAGTTCCACAGTTTGTCATAAGACATAAGTTCAATGTGGTACTTGGAAGAAAAATCATACCATTCACACGAAAGTTTACGTTGACACAGCTTGTTGTAGAACACAAGTCCAACTTACACACTCGGAAAATTTCTATGTTCCTGAAATTGATCCACGAAAGTACAAGTTCGAAATATAAGTTCAAACGTGGTACTTGCAGAAGTCACGACACTAACGAGAATTCTAAGTTCCTTCAATAGTCACCGGATAACAAAGTTCCTTCGCGACACTTGAAGAAAATAAAGTTCCAATGTGGCACTTAAAGAAAATGACAAAGTCCCAACGCGGCACTTGAAGAAAATAACAAAGTTCCAACACTCGGATTTCAAAGACTTTTCCAACTATAACTTCGGTCTGCACTCACAGCGCTCCTCCCGTCACCCGTGCTGCAGACACAGTGGAGTGACATATACTGAATTTGTAGTCCGGGTCGCCCTCCTTTTATACTGGATTGTGGGGAAGTATCTAGAACATGGGTATTATCTACCCCTATAACTCTTAAAGTACACGGTGGATTTTTCTGAAATTTTGACGAGCTGTGCCCATTATAATGGCCTTACAATGGCAGTGTCAAAATAGCAATATACTCGCTGCGTATGTCATTGAGTTCGGCGGGCTGCATATCTCACGCCTCGCGCGAAGTTCAATAAACATACTTCGAACTTCGCTTCCGTTTACATAAAATCAGCTTCATGGTCCGTATAGCACTTCAATAGATTCACATTTAAGTATTCCACCTCGTCGATACAATGATTGCTTAAGGCAATTTTTAATGGTCAAAAGTGGTACATGTTTCGTATATTATCAACATCTTCAGCCACATAACACTGTTTAGATGAAAAATATATAAATTGACAAAGTAATGCTTTAGAGGAAGTGTCCTTAAAATTAACATAAGATTGACAACATTAAAACGAACAAATAACTCAAGAGAAAATATATAAATTATTTCTACAATAGAAAGCAATCGTCAAGGAAACACTTGTACAATATTCCATAGAGAATATGACCTAATGAATATTCTTTTCTTAATAATTCATGAAAAAAGGTCAATTTATAAATTTAAAAAAATATACAATTTATAAGTAATTATCAAAATGAAGAAATCCAGATATCACAGTGTGGCTCTTATTATTAATGCAGATGAAAATATAACTAATTCCTAGTTGTCAAATCTTATTAAACCTGCTTTCCTTTGGAACAGTAACTCCTGTCATTCTTTCACAGTTTTGCGTCGGGTGTAATATTGATGATGCGTTCTTCCTTGCTCTTGCACCTGAGGGGGCGGAGGAGCGGGGGATATAGGTGTGTCAAGAACTTCCTTGCTGTCACCTATAGCTTCAACTGAGGAGGAATAAGTTGTAGGGCTATCTGTAGGTGGAGAAATTCCAATTCTTTTTTCGTGATCTTTCTCAAGCATTTTCAAATATACTAGAATTTGATAATATTCCGTGGTGGCGTTCCCGGTACAGTATGTATGTATGGGTCATGTACTGTATGTCCCCTTTCTCAGTGTTAACATCTTCAGGCTATCAGGTAGCCTAGAGTGTTCTTGTAGGCAATCGTGTCTATTTGCCTGGAACTGCCGTTACGTGACCTGTTCATGCACTTAGAAACATTTCCTAGAAAGTAAGGAGGACTTGATTTTTATGGTGGCGAGAGTTCCTCAGTACATCACCAAAACACAAGATCCAAGGATGTGAGTCAGTGTTTCTTTTACACTGTGGCATCACCAGCAGACGTTACCATCCAAAGATCTGTCCAGAACAATTCCGACTGCAAGAATGTTGGTTGTCATTTTAATAGCTTCACGTCATTCACTGCAGGAAGGCCTTCGTGATATTTAATCAAGTTCTTGACGAAAATCCTTTGGATTGAGAAGGCCGTTCCTCTGAATGTTAACCTGACTGACATTGATAATGTTCAGAGGATGCAGATATGCTGTTTTTTCACCAGATGGACTACGACTAGCGAATGCATTGGCAGCTTTAGTTAACACATTCACGGCCAATGAGGACACGTGCTTCATGACTCCACTTTCACTTAGTGCCGATGACGACACGTGCATCACACACTGCACCAAATATTAAAGCTTGTATTTTCACCAGTAACTACAGTAGAGTCTCGCTCATCCGACCTTTGCTTATCCAACATTCCGTGTTATACAACACTGGTAAACTTAATTTGAACTTTTGGTGGACACTAAATTTAGGGAGACCCAGTGTGGAAGGTTCGACCATGGGACAAGAACTGGCCTGACCGCTGGTGGTAGGACCTTTTTTTCTCAAGGACAGATGCAGTGAGTCTTCAGTCATTGTTCATTGTAGTATTGGTTGGATGCGGATGTTATAGTTTTCATATCCTCTGTGAGTATGGCGAGTAAATGGAAGAAAGTGATTGTTTCTATGGAAAACAATTTTAGTGCTTTAAAGAGACTGGACGAAGGGGAAACTCTTCAAAAAGTGGCTTCAGATTATGGTACTGGACGTGGTACAGTGGGAGACTGGAAAAAAAAGAGGGAAGAAATTGAAAAGTGATTCTCTACCAGAGCAGAGAAAAACAATGAAAAAATGCGAGTATGAAAAGTAAGTGAAGCACTATTTCTTTGGTTCACTGAACACCGGGGAAAGGGCCTGCCAATATCTAGCCCCATTCTGCAAGAAAAGGCGGTGTATTTCCAGAAGGAGTTTAATGAAGGGGGCCCTAATTTTACTGCCAGTGCTGGGTGGCATGATCAGTGGAAAAAACAGTACGGCATTAGGCAGCTTAATATCTGTGATGAAAAACTGTCAGCTAAATCCTATGAGGTTGTGAAAGTTAAAAAGGAATTTCAGGAAATAATTCTTGCTGAAGGATTAACCGGTGATCAGATTTTTAATAGTCATGAGACTGGGCTAAATTTCAAGATGCTGCCATCAAAAACTCTCGCAGCTGAAGCCGAGACGTCTGCACCTGGCTACAAGCGTGGTAAGGAAAGAGTTACTGTTCTTGCCTGTAGTAATGTTACTGGGAACTTAAAAGCAAAATTGCTTATGATCGGTAAAGCAAAGAAGCATAGGACATTTAAAAACATTTCTGTTAATGCTCTTCCAGTCCATTTCACGAATCAGAAGGCTGCCTGGATGTCTGCTGATACCTTTAAAGGCTGGATTTTTACACAGTTTTTTCTAGATGTAGAAAAATATCTAGCTTCGAACAATCTCCCTAGAAAAGCTCTTCTTCTACTAGACAACACTCCATCACACCCAAATGAAGAGCAACTTAGAAGTGGTGACTTCAAAGTCATGTTCCTCCCTCCTAACGTGACGTCTTTATGCCAGCCAATGGATCAACGTGTGCTGGAAACATTGAAGAGGAAATATCGGTGGAAACCTCCTTTCATCCCTGATAGAGGAAATGAAAATGGCAACGGCATGATAGAAAAGTTAAAACGAATCAACATGAAAGACGTGGCATACTGGATAGCGCAGTATTGGGAAGAAGATGAAACAACGCCATTAGCAAAGTCTTGGAACAAATTGTTGAGTGAGGTTGAACATCGAGAGGTGGTACAAGAAGACATGGAAAATATTGTGCCCTTACTGAATTGCATTCCTGGCTATGAGGATGCTACGGTTGAAGATGTGAGTAAGTGGTGGGCACAAGATAAGCTGTTTGAACTAACTGACTCTAATATTATTGATTTTGTGAAAGCTAATGAAAATGAGAATGATGAAGAAGAACGAGGTATTGTAGAGCAAAAGGAGAAAATGATGATTCAGAGTGAAGGATTAAGTGCATTGGAAATGGCATTAACCTACGCTGAGCAAGAGCCGGAAGCAAGCGCAACGGAGGTGCTGATTTTTCGTCGATGGCGGAATCTCGCAGCAAGAAAACATGGATCAGCAGATAAGCAGACATTGTTGACAACTTTCTTTTTGTAAGACATTTGGAATGTTTTCGTTCAATCTGCGTGTACTGTACAATTGAATTGATAATTCAATAGAGTACCGTAAAACACGTCATTGTTTTAGTACTAGAGTACACCTACCTGTTTGTTTCAGTTCATTTTCAAAGTCATTCTGTATTATCCGACATTTTTGGTGATCCGACGTACTCCAGGTCCCGTTTACGTCGGATAATTGAGACTCTTATCTGGCACTGTTCAGCTGTTGTTAACCCTGACAATTACACCATACGATTTTCTGACCTGTCGTGCGAATGAATGCCATTTAGTCCTCATAAGGAGGGGAGAGTTATCCCCTCCACCACCTCTATCCCTTGTTCATTCCGTCTGGTAACTTTAACGTAACTTTAAATAATAGGCTTTGAGTGGCACGTCTTCGAGACGTGTGGTGTAACTAAAGCGATATTTATGGACGTGTTACTGTCAGGGTTAAACATATGTTCCAACTGGGAATCAGGTTAAATGGTAGTTGCTATCCCTGTAGTGGTTACAATTTGGCATATTTGGGTACAGAAAGAGAAATCAAGGTGACCAGCTAACTGACTTTTGTAAAACTTAAGTGGCGTATGGCTTTAAGCGCCAGGAGTGTCCGAGGACGTGTTTGGCTCGCCAGGTGCAGGTCTTTCAATTTGACACCCGTAGGCAACCTGCGTGTCGTGATGAGGATGAAATGATGATGAAGACAACACACACACCCAGCCCCCATGCCAGCGAAATTAACCAATGATGGTTAAAATTCCCGACCCTACCGAGAATCAAACCTGTGACCAAAGGCCAGCATGCTAACCATTTAGCCATTGAGCCGGACACTGACTTTTGTGATTGTATGTAACATATGGTTTAGAAAAAAGAACTCCTAAAAGATGACAAGACTAACATGGCCTTCTCAGCAGAGGTGGTGGTGGTGATTATTGTTTTAAGAGGCCCCTATATAACACTAATCAGAGAGAAAAAATGGAAGGGGTCCGACACTTCGTAAAATGAAGGTATCGGCCAAAGGAAGACAAGGGCCACAAAGGGCGTGAAAATTAACTACTCCCTAGGCCTCCATACGTAATACCGTCGGGGCCTGAAAAGAACAAGAGTTGACCAAGGGAGGTCGTATAGGATAGATGAAAGTGAGGAGCCTGGCACAAGTAAGTGGAAGCAATGTCAGGACTCAGCTAGGTGCCCTGTGGTTGCCAACCCACTCTCCAAAGTTCAGAGCCCCTGGGGCCCCTTTTAGTCGCCTCTTACGACAGGCAGGGGATACCGCGGGTGTTATTCTACCGCCCCCACCCACAGGGGGAAATCTTAGCAGAGGAAACGCCATCTTGTAGGCTGATATAGATATTGATTCCCATAGGGAATCTGAAATACTTGTCCTGAATGAGTAAATTTAGAATACCAATATAAATGGTCCGTTATTGGACATCATAAATTTTCCAGCTAACCCACTCTTGGTTGCCAGCGTTTTGCCCTCGTGTGCTAGGGTGGGCTCATCAGTTGGTACCTAGCACACCTACCAATACGCCGGCCAGTGCATACTGTGGAGGCCACTGCATAGGCTAACTGGAGCCACCGGCAGTGCCAATGCACTAAGAGACCTTGTCTACGCAGCCTATGCAGTGGCCTCCACAGTATGCACTGGCCGGCGTATTGGTAGGTGTGCTAGGTACCAAGTGATGAGCCCACCCTAGCACACGAGGGTGAAACGCTGGCAACCAAGAGTGGGTTAGCTGGAAAATTTATGATGTCCAATAACGGACCATTTATATTGGTATTATAAATTTACTCATTCAGGACAAGTATTTCAGATTCCCTATGGGAATCAATATCTATATCATCTGATGGCCAAGCAGACATCAATTTTTGATAATGAGACAAAGTCTCTTAGTGCATTGGCACTGCCGGTGGCTCCAGTTAGCCTTCGCAGTGGCCTCCACGGTATGCACTGGCCGGCGTATTGGTAGGTGTGCTAGGTACCAACTGATGAGCCCACCCTAGCACACGAGGGTGAAACGCTGGCAACCAAGAGTGGGTTAGCTGGAAAATTTATGATGTCCAATAACGGACCATTTATATCGGTATCTTGTAGGCTTCCAAAATCTATCACACTGCCTACAGGAGCACATTTTCACATTTTACCAGTAAATGTGTGGTTAAGGATAATGGGGGTGGATCGCAGAAGCCATGCAGACAGTGTTAGAAGGAGGCGGTGGTGGCACAGGACTACATATTCTACTGTAGAGTGTGTCCAGGACAGCCAGGCTTGTGTCTTGAGCAATATTTTGTGGAATTCCGCAAAAGACAGAAGTAATTGAGTCCAAACAATGCCATGTCTACCTACAAAAAAAAAAAAAAAGTTCGAAAACGTATATATCTGTTGTAGGAAAGTTATTGAATATCTACGACCGAACAAAACATTCTTTCCCCAATTCCACTTCATTACCTGTCATGACGCACATGGCGGCACTGCAGACGAAAAGATCGTTGGTAGCGCCGCTGAAGCACCGTGTGTGTCGTGGCTCCTATGCACAGAAATATTATTGAATTAATTCAAATGATGATAATCTAAAATGGATAAGGATAGAGAAATACACTGTTTTAAGCAAAAAAATGTATTACAGTACCCCACATCCAAGCAGCTGTGAACATGTTAACGTACTGCAGGCGAAAATGTCTTGAACTGAAGCTTCCCAAGATGTTTTGAAAGTCCAAGGCATTTGTACTTTTTATCTGCATATAAGGTGTTGACAGAGATGTCAGTAGGTAGCAGTAAAATTTATTTCAATGGGCTTCTGATTATTTTTTCATTGTCTTTCAGAAAAGTAATTGGTATCTTGGCCAGCTCAGCAGTTTGAAATGGGTAAATAAAAGTGGGGCAGATTCTGTAAGTGGTACCAAAGCAACAGCTGACATGTTGATAATGAGTGTAGTCAAATTACAACATGTTGGCCTATGTAGAGATTCCCAGCAATAAAAATATTCAATAGTAAGATAACGAGAGCTCCAGACTTTATCTAGAGAGAATCTGGAGATCAAGTTGTATTCATATTGACTGAATAACTACAAACTTATGTAATGATAATAAAAGTGCATTAAAATAAAACAAATCAAGCACATACGTATTTAGAAACTGTACAGAAAACAAACCATTCTGCGATGATCTGTTTCAAGATATTAACCTTAAAATATAATATTTGCTACAGTACTTTTTTCTTAAATCGCATAATACAGCGAGTTTCTCTCATTGGTTGGCCAGCAGGTGCACCCAGCTTATCTGCCTCCCGTTGACTCATCACTCCCCGCTCCACAACAAGGACAGCACTTCGCTACCTTTAACCGTGCATGACATGAGATAACAGTTAAAATTTAGAAAATTAGTAATTAAGAAAATAAGCTCGTACCTTACGACAGGAGATGTTGGATAGTTTCAATTTTAACATTTTCGTAGCCCGCCATGCTGAGCTCTTTGAAACCCCAGCTTCTTGTGCAAGTCGTCTTAGGGATTTTGTAGGTGAAAATACTAATCTTTCTGCGATTTCATTTACCTTTTCCTCGTTAAGTACACCTTTTTTAACACTTTGCTTCTTATCGAGTAAAGAACCAGTTCCTCTCAATTTCTTTACTAGTTTCTGCATGGTCTCTCCATGGGACCCTCACTAGGATTACTTGATTCAAGAACTGGAAAAAATCCATCATCATCATCATCATCATCATCATCATTTATTACATTGAACAGGCCTTTAAGGCCCATGGTAGGAAACAAAAGTTACAATTACTGACAATCACACAATTGCACATGTTCACAGATTTTAGCCATCATCTTGTGTCTCTCACATCGTCAAGAATAGCTGCTGGCTCCGCCTGGTGCAACATCACTATGACTCAATCCTTCCACCTCGTTCTTGGACATCCTCATAGTCATTTTTCAGAAGGCTGAAAACTGAGCACTCAGATTGGGGAAGCTCCCTGTGCCCTAACCAGCTACTGCAGATTTTTCTTTCCTATAATTATCTTCTGATATTTGGTTATCCAAAGCGTTGATAAAGATTTTTGATTTCTTTCCCACCTTCCAGCCTCTCTCTTATATGTTTGACAATAGATCTTCCTCAGCACTTTCCTCTCAAATGCATCAGTTTTCTCTTCAAGTGTTTTGGAAGTTATGCATGCCTCCCACCCATACGTATAGGCTGTACTAGACTCATACTTCTTTGAGATACGAAGCACAACGAGAACAGGTAATTCAAGCTAAAACAGATACAAGTCTACAGACAACAGTATAAATTTCTATTTAAATATACACTCACGTGCAGACACATGCTATAGCAGTGTTGTTGAAAATTGTCAGTGGTGGCTTTCATCCTTGTTTTGCCACAAACCTCTGCCCTTAGCTCTTCGTGTCCCGAATTTGGATGTCAATCGTCTCGCCAGAGCAGGTTGACACTTTGTCATTAATGGCTGGATATTTCAGTTTCATGCAGATCAATCAGTCATCACTAATCTACATTTAAGACACTCACCCAGGTGACTCGTTGTTGACCTAGTCTTTTCTTAAATGATCTCAAGGAAATTGGAAATTTATTGAAAATTCCTTTGGTAAATTATTCCAATCACTAATTCCTCTTCCTATAAATGAATATTTTCCCCAATTTGTCCTCTTGAATTCCAATTTTATCTTCATATTATGATCTTTCAAACCTTTAAAAGCATATAAGTCTCTGGTAAGACCCCAACTAGAGTATGGTTCCAGTGTATGGGACCCTCACCAGGATTACTTGATTCAAGAACTGGAAAAAATCCAAAGAAAAGCAGCTCGATTTGTTCTGGGTTATTTCCGACAAAAGAGTAGCGTTACAAAAATGTTGCAAAGTTTGGGCTGGGAAGAACTGAGAGAAAGAAGACGAGCTGCTCGACTAAGTGGTATGTCAAAAACATATCTGATACATCTGAAAAGCCTTACATCTGATGTGTTTTTGACATTTTTAACATGCTCTATTGGTGAAAAATATCTAATTCCCTCCATGGGAATTTAGAATTTTCCATAAGTGGTATGTTCCGAGCTGTCAGCGGAGAGATGGCGTGGAATGACATCAATAGACGAATAAGTTTGAGTGGCGTCTCTAAAAGTAGGAAAGATCAGAATATGTAGATAATGTTGGAATTCAAGAGGACAAATTGTGGCAAATATTCATTTATAGGAAGGGGAGTTAGGGATTGGAATAACTTACCAAGGGAGATGTTCAATAAATTTCTAATTTCTTTGAAGTCATTTAGGAAAACAACAGATAGCGAATCTGCCACCTGGGCGACTGCCCTAAATGCAGATAAGTATCGATTGATTGACTGACTGATGTGCAGGGCGTACACCCGGAAATTGTGTTAAGATACCCTTTCCTCTACTGTGTACACATGTGGAGGCATTATGAGAATTATACCCCGAAGTAACACTTCACAACTCAAGAACAGCTGGAGTGACAGATCAACATTTACAGACCTGAACTGCGAAGTTGGGGCATTCCCGTGCTAAGTAAACTCTTTCAAGAGTAAAATTATTGTGTCCACCTTTACAATACAAATATATATTTTTAGTGGTTAAATTCTACATGAATGAAACATGTGTTTAGCAAAGAATATGGATATGTTCCACTAGAATGAAGATAGAGTTGGAATTTAAGGGGACAAATTGCAGTGAAGATTTGCTTATAAGAAGAGGAATAAGAGATTGGAATAATTTACCAAAGAAGATGTTCAATAAATATTCGACTTCTATGGAATAAATTATTTAAGAAATGACTACAGAACTTACACTGAGCAATCTCGGAATCCAACTGGTTACCATTGGAGGCGGAACATGGAAGGCCAAGATCAGAAGCCTGGCCTTCGCAGATGATATCGTGATCCAACAAATCACCACAAGCATGCTGGAGTGGCTGTTCAATCCCTACACAAGACATTAACAAAGACAGGACTACAAATACCACACAAAAAAGACAAGTACTTTGAGAGTGAACACCCTAGGAAACCCCCTGTGATGACCATTTATGGAAAGATCGTAAAAGTCAATCAATTCCGGTATCTTGATGAACGGGTCCACCCAAATGGTAGAGACAGAAACTCCATCTTAGACAGATGTGTCAAACTTCAACACAGCGTACCAACTGTCAAAAAACCATTACAACAAGTGTTTTTTGATGAATGCCAACATATACCATTACAAAACTGTTGTTCTATGCTGTGGAGACCTTACTGATGAATAGGAAAGGCAGCCTGGATGACCTGGAAAAGTCGAAAGACGTATCCTCTGGAAAATTCAAGGGCCAAGAGTGCTCCTGGATGAAACCTACAGACTGAAAGCCAACTATGAACTGTACAAACAGTTGGAAATGGCCGACACTAGCATGTGACATAGGAGGCTGAAGTTTTTGGGCACCTTCTGAGAATTAACAACGGCAGCCTTACGAAGATGATCTCACCCATCAACAGCTACAAGACTTGAAGCATGTTGCTCAATGAAGTAATATTGATTTCTCAGGCTGCCCCAAATTTTGTAAAATGGTAAACTCGTGTTTAATCTCGCAAACCTCTTTCACAGAAAAATAGGAAAAACTAACAGCGGGGCTCAAGATGGATTGGGAACAAAAGCAAACATCCAGACAGAACTCTCTACTGATCTTAAGTCATTAATATAAAAATAGGTAAACAATTGGGTAACAGAGGTGACTGAAGATGAATACTGATAAAGAACTAATAAAAGAGAAATAAGTCAAAGAATACACCAAGCTAGTGTATTCTGCTGAGTGGTAAGAGATTAGGTATGGGAGGATTATGATCAAAAAGTATAAGAAAACACTGTAAAAGTCATATTACGTGCTGATATTGACGTACGCCTCCCCTGCGAACCATGTGACCTTGCCGTGGTGGGGTGGCTTGCGGGTCCCAATGAAGCAGATAGCTGACCCGCAAGTGCAACCATATTAGATGGGTATCTGTTGAGAGACCAGACTAAGGAATGGTTCATCGAAAGGGGGGGTAGCAGCCTTTCGGAAGTTGCAAGGGCGGCAGTCTAGATGATTGACTGATATGGCCTTGTAAAAATACTCAGCATGCTTAACTGTGTTGATACTGCTACACGGCTAAAAAAGGAACGGGAAACTGCAGCCGTAACTAACTCCCGAGGACATGTAGCTCTCTCTGTATGAATGATGTACTGATGATGGCTTTCTCCCGGGTAAAATATTCCGGAGGTAAACTAGTCCCCCATTCGGATCTCCGGGTGGGGACTACATGAGAGGGGGCGATCATCAGGAAGATGGATAATGACATTCTGTGAGTCGGAGCGTGGAATGTTAGAAGTTTGAATCGTTGTGGTAGATTAGAGAATCTGAAAAGGGAGATGGATAGACTAAAGTTCGATGTAGTTGGTATAAGTGAACTACGTTGGCAGGAAGAACAGGATTTTTGGTCAGGCTGCTACCGAATTATCAACACAAAATCAAACAGTGGAAATGCAGGAGTTGGTTTAATAATGAATAAGGAAAGAGGGCAGCGGGTAAGCTCCTACGACCAGCATAGTGAAAGAATTATTGTCGTCAAGATAGACACTAAACCAATGCCCACCGCAATAGTGCAAGTCTATATGTCTACTAGCTCAGCGGATGATGAGGAAATCGAAAGAACATGTGAAGAGATAGAAGACTTAATACAATATGTAAAAGTTGACGAGAATCTAATTGTGATGGGAGACTGGAATGCAGTGGTAGGCTAAGGAAGAGAAGGTAATACAGTAGGAGAATTCGGATTGGGAGAAAGGAACGAAAGAGGAAGTCGGCTGATTGAATTGTGCACTGATCATAATTTAGTCATTGCCAATACTTGGTTCAAACACCACAAACGATGGCTGTATACGTGGACGAGACCTGGAGACACTGGAAGGTATCAAATAGACTTCATTATGATTAGGCAGAGATTCAGAAACCAGGTGTTGGTTTGCAAAACTTTCCCAGGAGCTGACGTGGACTCTGACCACAACTTGTTGGTCATGAAATGCCATCTGAAGCTGAAGAAATTGAAGAAAGGAAAGAATGCAAAAAGATGGGATCTAGACAAGTTGAAAGAATTTTTTTTTTTTTTGCTAGGGGCTTTACGTCGCACCGACACAGATAGGTCTTATGGCGACGATGGGATTGGAAAGGCCTAGGAGTTGGAAGGAAGCGGCCGTGGCCTTAATTAAGGTACAGCCCCAGCATTTGCCTGGTGTGAAAATGGGAAACCACGGAAAACCATCTTCAGGGCTGCCGATAGTGGGATTCGAACCTACTATCTCCCGGATGCAAGCTCACAGCCGCGCGCCTCTACGCGCACGGCCAATTCGCCCGGGATTGTTCAAGGAACATGTTGTAAAAGGACTAAGTGAAATGGCTGAAGGAAACACAATAGAGGAAGAGTGGATAGTCATGAAAAATGAAAGTCAGCAGGGCTGCTGAAGAAATGTTAGGAAGGAAGAAAAGATCAACTAAGAATCAGTGGACAACTCAGGAGATACTATACCTGATTGATGAACAACGAAAAGACAAGAATGCTAGAAATGAAGAGGGCAGAAAAGAATACAGGCGATTAAAGAGGGAAGTGGATAGAAAGTGCAAGGTAGCTAAGGAAGACTGGCTGAAGGAGAAGTGCAAGGATGTTGAAGGTTGTATGGTCCTAGGAAAGGTAGATGCTGCATACAGGAAAATCAAGGAAACCTTTCGAGAAAGGAAATCTAGGTGTATGAATATTAAGAGCTCAGATGGAAAGCCACTTCTAGGGAAAGAAGACAAAGCAGAAAGATGGCAGGAACATATCCAACAGTTGTATCAAGGTGAAGATGTAGATAATTTGGTTCTGGAACAAGAAGAGGCTGTTGATGCTGATAAAATGGGAGACCCAATTTTGAGGTCAGAGTTTGACAGAGCTGTGAGCGACCTACTGTAAATAGGAACAAGACACCTGGAATTGATGATATTCCCTCTGAATTACTGACTGCCTTAGGTGAAACCAGCATGACAAGGTTATTCCATTTATTGTGTAATATGTATGAGACAGGAGAAGTCCCATCCGATTTTTGGCAGAATGTTGTTATACCTATTCCCAAGAAAGCTGGTGCTGACAAGTGTGAAAAATATCGCACCATTAGTTTAGTTTCTCATGCCTGCAAAATTTTAACATGTATTATTTACAGAAGAATGGAAAAACAAGTTGAAGCTGAGATGGGAGAAGATCAATTTGGCTTCAGAAGAAATGTAGGAAGATGTGAAGCAATCCTGACTTTACGTGTGATCTTAGAGGATTGAATCAAGAAGGACAAGCCCACGTACATGGCATTCGTAGATAAAAGGCATTCGATAATGTTTATTGGACCAAGCTGTTTGAGATTCTGAGGGTGATTGGGATCAGATACCGAGAATGAAGAATTATCTACAGTATGTGTAAAAATCAATCTGCAGCGATAAGAATCGAGGGCTTTGAAAAAGAAGCAGCAATCCCCCTCCTTTTCAATGTTTACATAGAACAGGCAGTAAAGGAAATCAAAGAGGAATTTGGAAAGGGAATCACAATCTAAGGACAGGAAATCAAAATCTTGAGATTTGCCGATGATATTATTTTATCTGAGACTGCAGAAGATCTCAAGAAGCTGCTGAATGGTATGGATGAAGTCTTGGGTAAGGAGTAAAGTCCAAAACAAAAGTAATGGAGTGCAGTCGAACGAAGGCAGGTGATGTAGGAAATATTAGATTAGGAAATGAAGTCTTAAAGGAAGTACATGAATATTGTTTGTTTTTTTGTTGCTAGGGGCTTTACGTCATGAATATTGTTACTTGGGTAGTAAAATAACTAACGATGGCAGAAGTAAGGACATAAAATGCAGATTAACACAAGCAAGGAAGAGCTTTCTTAAGAAAAGAAATTTGCTCACTTGCAAACATTGATAAAAGAATTAGAAAGATGCTTATGAAGACTTTCATGTGGAGCGTGGCATTGTATGGAAGTGAAACATTGACGATAACTAGCTCAGAAAGAAAGAGAATAGAAGATTTTGAAATGTGGTGTTACAGAAGAATGCTGAAAGTGAGATGGATAGATCGAATCACAAATGAAGAGATACTGAACTGAATTGGCGAAAGGAGATCGATTTGGCTAAATTTGATGAGAAGAAGAGATAGAACGATAGGACACATCTTAAGACACCCAGGACTTGTTCAGTTGGTTTTTGAAGGAAGTGTAGGTGGTAAGAACGGTTGGGGTAGACCAAGGTATAAATATGACAAGCAGATGTAGGATGCTGCAGTTACGTAGATATGGGAATGTTAGCACAGGATAGGGTGACATGGAGGCTGCATCAAACCAGTCTATGGACTGATAATGAAATGGCGTAAGGCTTTTAGTGCCAGGAGTGATCGAGGACATGTTCAGCTCGCTAGGTGCAGGTCTTTTGATTCAACACCCGTAGGCCACCTGCGCGTCGTTATGAGGATGAAATGATGATGAAGACGACACATACATAAGCCTGTAAACATCGATTTAAAGAGAAGTTAAAGAGAATTCACGGTAATTTCACTGGATAATTACGGTTCTTAACAGTTTTTTAGATTGTTGACGATTGTTGCTACATGCACATGATAGTAGTGTAAATAAATATAAAGTCAGCTGATTCATTAATCCGATAATTTGTAGTCTTAGTTCCCTGCATACTTCGTACTTTCCACCTTCGTTTATTCATCGAGTAAAAGTTAATAATCGAATTCCTATATCCCAATAATATTGCACTTCAAGCCCCTGGAGTGGTTTTGACAGAAATTATAATAGACAACCCCTTATTCTCAGCGTTTAAGGACACCTTTATTCTCCGTCCCGCATAGTAGGGAAAATAATACTAATCCACCAGCCGCAAAAGTTCATATAACCACACTTCAGCTGAAAATTGTAGTGTAGATACATTGTAGTATAGATACTGTACATTTAGATAGTGCCGTATCTTGCCTGTTATATTCGTGTGTATCTATTAGAGCGTAGTACTAATAATAATTTGTCTAAGCATTTGGTTTTGTTGGTAATCTTTGAGTACAGTAGTTCTTGCAAATTTTATTTCTGTTTGTGCTTAGTAGTGACATACGGTACCGGTATCGTAATTAGGATACGTCTGAAAGTAGTTTAAAAATTACTGTAGTGTACTGTACAGTAATGTAATGTAATATCGTATGGCTTTTAGTGCTGGGATATCCCAGGACGGGTTCGGCTCGCCAGGTGCAGGTCTTTCTATTTGACACCCGTAGGCAACCTGCGCGTCGTGATGAGGATGAAATGATGATTAAGACAACACATACACCCAGCCCCCGTGCCATTGGAATTAACCAATTAAGGTTAAAATCCCCGGCCCGGCCGGGAATCGAACTCGGGACCCTCTGAACCGAAGGCCAGTACGCTGACTGTTCAGCCAACGAGTTGGACTACTGTACAGTAGTATACGAGTAATATCCTATTAGAATTTAGTGTGCTTATTTTATTATTGTAAAATATTTGTGCAGAACTGGTGTAGTAGAGGTATCCGTAGAAACTCTTACTAAAATTCTGTTGTTGTAATTAGGATAGGCTTAATTGCAGTTTGGAATTGTGTAGTTCTTGTGTATTACTTTCGATATTCAATAATTAACAGCAGTTTTTATCCTGTTAGGGGTTGTAGGATAAAAAATAGTGGACGACTAAGTAGTATTTTAGTGTAGTCGTATATAAATTACCTTATTGTAGTGTGATCTTTGAGTACTATCCCAGACAATATATCCCTCCGTTCATTTATTTTTTGCAAATAAGTTATTTTATTTTTATTTTCATTTTTTTTCATAAAGAATGGCTAAGGAGCGTGAGTGTATGAACTGTGGGTGCGGCGAGGCATCGAGGGGTATGAGGGAGTAGTTGGAGAGTTTGAGAGAGATAATTAGGATTCTCACAGAAGACAGGAAGGAAGATAGGACTCCCTCAAGCAATGTACAGGTTACAGTAGGTGTACAAGAGTGAGGGGAAGGAAAGAGGGGAGTTGTGGAAGACAGGTGGTCTAATGTTCTGAGGGGAAGGAGATTGCAGGCTAAGGGCTCTATTCAGGATCAGAATTCAGGACAGGTGTCTGTGCAAAATCGGTATGAGTCACTCCAGGTAGAACAACAGAGGGAAGATGAGGGACAGGGAACTGTTGCTGAGATGTGTGGAAGTAGGAGGAAGGGAAAAGGTAGGAAAGGGAAATGTAGAGTAGAGGATAGGAAAAGACAGGTGGAACAGGGTCATGGGTAGGAGAAAAGGGAGGAGGAAGTAGCTTCTGCAGCTGTCGGGAAAGATAGGGCTAACGAGGAGGGGACGGGATCAAATGCGGTGGGTAGGGTTGAGGCTCTGGTCATGGGGGATTCCATCGTTAGACACGTGGGGAAAGTGTGTGGAGGAAAGGGAACCAGGGTAGAATGTTATCCAGGAATTAGGTTGAGGCAGATGTTGAGGAAAGTAGAAGAGAGGGAGGAGGGGAAGGAGAAGGTGGTAGTGTTTCACATTGGTACCAACAACGTAAGGCAAGCTGATATAAGTACCAACATAGTTGGAGATGTGTGGGATCTGGTAAATGCAGCACGGGTGAAGTTTAAGAAAGCAGAGATTGTTATTAGTGGAATACTGTGTAGGAGGGATACTGACTGGAGGGTGATTGGGGATTTAACTGAGTCTATTGGAGTGGGTAAGTGGAAAACTGGGAGTGAAATTTCTAGGTCCTAATGGGTGGGTAGGAGATAGGGATCTGCGCTCAGATGGCCTTCACTTAAACCGCAGTGGTACGTATAAGTTAGGAAATTTGTTTGGAAGGGTAATACGGAGGTACACTCAGGGAAACGGGGTGGCCTAGGGAGCGGTGATAAGGGAACAGGGAACTGGAAATCAAGTAGGGATGACATAAAATTGTTAGTGTTGAACTGTAGAAGTATTGTAAAGAAAGGAATAGAATTAAGTAATTTAATAGATATATATTTATCAGATATTGTAATAGGAGTCGAATCATGGCTGAGAAATGATGTAATGGATGCAGAAATTTTCTCACAGCTCTGGAGTGTGTATCGTAGAGATAGGATAGGTATGGTGGGAGGGGGAATATTCATTCTGGTGAAAGAAGAATTTGTAAGCTACGAAAAAGTTAAAGATGAGACACTGAAATTCTAGGTGTAAGGCTCATTTCTAAAGATAATAGGCAACTTGATATATTTGGAGTGTACAGATCGGGAAAGGGTAGCAAAGACGCAGATTCAGAATTATTTGATAGGATAGTTGGCTATGTGGGAAACAACATGGAAAGAAATATGATTGTAGCGGGAGATCTAAATTTGCCAGATGTCAATTGGGAAGGAAATGCGAACGACAGGAAGCATGACCAACAAATGGCAAATAAGTTAATATGGGAAGGACAGCTGATTCACAAAGTGATGGAACCAACCAGAGGGAAAAATATCCTGGATGTGGTGCTGATAAAACCAGATGAGCTCTATAGGGAAACTGAAATAATAGATGGTATTAGTGATCATGAAGCTGTTTTTGTGGTAGTTAAAAATAAATGTGATAGAAAGGAAGGTCTTGAAAGTAGGACTGGTTATGGCAGTAAGGAGAAATTTAAGGAATTTACTAGGAAATTGAATCTAGCAAAGAAGGCATCTAAGGATAACATGAAGGCAAGCATAATTGGCAGTCATACAAATTTTAGTGAAAATTGGAAGGGTATGTATAGGTATTTTAAGGCAGAAACAGGTTCCAAGAAGGACATTCCAGGAATAATTAATGAACAAGGGGAGTATGTATGTGAGGATCTTCAAAAGGCAGAAGTATTCAGTCAGCAGTATGTAAAGATTGTTCGTTACAGGAAAATGTCGAGATAGAGGAGGAGACTAAGGCCAAAGAAGTATTAAAATTTACATATGATAACAATGACATTTACAATAAGATACAAAAGTTGAAAACTAGAAAAGCAGCTGGAATTGATCAGATTTCTGGGGATATACTAAAGACAATGGGTTGGGATGTAGTACCATATCTGAAGTACTTATTTGATTATTGTTTGGTCGGAGGAGCTATACCAGATGAATGGAGAGTTGCTATAGTAAGCCCTGTGTATAAAGGAAAGGGTGACAGACATAAAGCTGAAAATTACAGACTAGTAAGTTTGACGTGCATTGTATGTAAGCTTAGGGAAGGCATTCTTTCTGATTATATTAGACATGTTTGTGAAATTAATAACTGGTTTGATAGAAGGCAGTTCGGTTTTAGGAAAGGTTATTCCACTGAAGCTCAACTTGTAGGATTCCAGCTAGATATAGCAGATATCTTGGATTCTGGAGGGCAAATGGACTGTATCACAATTAACCTGTCTAAAGCATTTGATAGGGTGGATCATGGGAGACTACTGGCAAAAATGAGTGCAATTGGACTAGACAAAAGAGTGACTGAATGGGTTGCTATATTTCTGGAAAATAGATCTCAGAGAATTAGAGTAGGTGAAGCTTTATCTGACCTTGTAATAATTAAGAGGGGAATTCCTCAAGGCAGTATTATCGGACCTTTACATTTTCTTATATGTATAAATGATATGAGTAAGGGAGTGGAATCGGAGGCAAGGCTTTTTGCGGATGATGTTATTCTCTATAGTGATAATTAAGTTACAAGATTGTGAGCAACTGCAACGTGACCTCAAAAATGTTGTGAGATGGACAGCAGGCAATGGTATGTTGATAAACGGCGTTAAAAGTCAGGTTGTGAGTTTCACAAATAGGAAAAGTCCTCTCAGTTTTAATTACTGCGTCGATGGGGTGAAAGTTCCTTTTGGGGATCATTGTAAGTATCTAGTTGTTAATATAAGGAAAGATCTTCATTGGGGTAATCACATAAATGTTATTGTAAATAAAGGGTACAGACCTCTGCACATGGTTATGAGGGTGTTTAGGGGTTGTAGTAAGGATGTAAAGGAGAGGGCATATAAGTCTCTGGTAAGACTCCAACTAGAGTATGGTTCCTGTGTATGGGACCCTCACCAGGATTACCTGATTCAAGAAGTAGAAAAAATCCAAAGAAAAGCAGCTCGATTTTTTCTGGGTGATTTCCGACAAAAGAGTAGCGTTACAAAAATGTTGCAAAGTTTGGGTTGGGGAAGAACTGAGAGAAAGAAGACGAGCTGCTCGATTAAGTGGTATGTTCCGAGCTGTCAGCGGAGAGATGGCGTGGAATGATATTAGTAGACGAATAATTTTGAATGGCGTTTATAAAAGTAGGAAAGATCACAATATGAAGATATTGGAATTCAAGAAGACAAACTGGGGCAAATTTTCATTTATAGGAAGGGGAGTTAGGGATGGGAATAACTTACCAAGGGAGATGTTCAATAAATTTCCAATTTCTTTGAAATCATTTAGGAAAACAACAGATAGGGACTCTGCCACCTGGGCGACTGCCCTAAATGCAGATCAGTATTGATTGATTGATACACCCAGTCCCCGAACCGGCAAGATTAACCCATTCACATACCATTTAACTGAACTTATTTATGCCATGGTGTACCATTTATAATCATTATTTTACACGGTATTATTATCGACACTGAAAAAGCATGCTTTACAACAATTTAGTGGGAAGAAATATCCAAACTACTGTCATATGTACTTTGTGAGGTCTTTATGTGTATGGTAGTTCATGAAATAGTCATATACGTGCAGCGCCACCTTGCACCGGTGGCATCAAATGAAGATTCCTTCCTCAGACCCCGTGTCACACATACTTTGCTTCTTCGTGATAGGATAACCTTCGTTGTTGGGGGTATTTTGGTTGGAAAGAGCCCCAGTGCCTCCCCTGAAGTCTCAGGGGTGTATCCCCAGGTCTTGGACGTCCTCATTTTGGATAGTCAGGCAAGGTCACAATTGCCAACAGCTGTTCAGCCAAATTGATCTGGAAGCTGGTAAAGCCTACTCGCTTCTTGTCGGGGTTGAAGAGGCGATGAATTATGTTGGAATTCCGAAGTGTCATATCTAGCAGTAGAAATATACTTTTTTGTATCGTTTTACATACTTCCTCATCAAGGGGAATGATGCGAGTGCCTGGTCATGGTAATCAACACCACCTATTTCACAGTTGTATTCAACAACAAAATTGGGTTTGAATTTCTCTTTTCCATCATACTTTGCCACTGCAAGGTAATCTGGCCTTCATTTCATCCACAGATACAGGAAACCAGTGTTCCTTTTCATGTGACATTACGGTACCCTATTTATATCTTCGGCAGCTGATAAAAGACAATTTTTTTTTAAAAGTTGTTTTACGTCGCACCGACACAGATAGGTCTTACGGCGACGAAGGGACAGGTAAGGGCTAGGAGTGGGAAGGAAGCGGCCGTGGCCTTAATTAAGGTACAGCCCCAGCATTTGCCTGGTGTGAAAATGGGAAACCACGGAAAACCATTTTCAGGGCTGCCGACAGTGGGATTCGAACCTACTATCTCCCGAATACTGGATACTGGCCGCACTTAAGCGACTGCAGCTATCGAGCTCGGTGATAAAAGACATTTACTTGCATAAGCATTTGTCTCATTGGTTAGATGTTCCCAAAAGTCTGCTGTTAGAAATTCGTTCACAACTTGCAGTTCGTTCGGGCATTGTCCTAGGTGCCTTTGAAAAACACTATTTATTTCCCCAGTTGTGATGCATGAATGATACTCTGGAGTATTACTTACATGCTCCCAGTTCCATTCCCTATCATGTAAAATACGATTAGAAGCCATTGGTGTGGCATCAGTTGTAGGCCTAAAATTCAGTGTCACATTTGACGCCAAAACAGCACTTTGTTCACCCCTACCTGCGCTCACATCACTATCATGCGAACTACTTTCACTACTTTCATTTCCACTAAATTCTTCGTCGCTTATTTCTACATAAGTATCGTTGTCTTCTAAAAATTCCGTTATAATTTCTTCTTCACTCAACTTGGAGTCAAGCGTGATTTCGATTACGATGAGGTTGCTAAGATACTGGTTATTCTTTCCAAGGAATAACTGCACAGAAGTGTTTATCGAATAGACCAATGGAATAAAACAGTTCTTTCATCTGTCAAGAGGTTACCTTACTAATATCAAATCCTTTCACAAAGGAAACCGGCTTGGAGCGGGTCCGGAAATAAACACTACGCTCGGACGAAGATATCCGTCTTTGTACCGGAGTGCAGTTGAGAGCCAGGACGGACATATCCGTCAAAGTACGTCAAGTGGTTAACCAATGATGGTTAAAATTCCCGACCCTGCCAGGAATCGAACCCGGGACCCCTGTGACCAAAGGCCAGCACGCTAACCATTTTGCCATGGAGCCAGACTATGGACTGATGACTCAAACACATTGACGTATGCTGCTAAGACACAGACAGTAACAATCAGACTAGAATACAGGGACTGGAAATTTAAGTTCCTCAGAAGTAAAAACAAAATGGGACAATGTCAGAAATGTGGAGAAGAAAGCTGGCTGTTGAAAGACAGAGACCAGATAGGGAGGGCTCACCTTGGATGGTCTGACATGTCATAATAATAGATACAATGCGGAAAAGGAGAATTGCCTCGTTTTGTCATGTACTCAGACTGCCAGAAACCCGACTAGTGAAGCAGTAATTTAGTTACTTCTGGATGAATAAAACAAAGAACACTTGGTTCACAGAGATCATGAATGATTTAGAAGAATTAAGTTTATCAATGCTCCAAATTGAAGGCTGAGAAGAGAATTCTAAGGAATAAACACTTACGATTCAAACTTCTAACATTTGAACGAAGGAAGTACACCATTACTGACAACCAAAGGGCAGCCAGGTTCGACGGAAGAAGAAGCTGAAAAGCTGACTGTTTAATAATACTGTATTAGACTTTAATGTATATGACTGATTAAAGTGATCCAATGGGGAAGTAACCTATTTTAAAAGAATTATTCATTTACTCATTCGATTAGGCCTTCTTAGGACCGCATAAAACATTTTTCTTCTTCTTGTCTTCCCAAAACTTCATTCTTTCTTCATGTTGTTTTTTTTCTTCCGTCTATCTACTGCCCGATTCCTTATTGGCATTCTCTGGAAACTTACCAACAAATATTGCTTTCCTGAATTTTTTTTTTTTAATTTGTATTTTTTTAAATGTCGAGTAGTTCCAAATCATCTTTGGCTTCTTTAAAAAATCCTGCTTTTAAAAATTTATTTGCATAGTATTCAAAAATTTGTTTTGTTAATGTATCTCTGTCCATTCTGTACAGGTGACCAGAGAATCTTAATCTTCTTTTTCTGAAAGTACGACCTACTTTTTCTGATGCTTTGTGGAAATCTTGTTCTGATCTCAATTTGTGTATGCCTTTCCCCCAAATAGGTCCCATAATTTTCCTTAGGATTCATTTTTCTATTTTGCTTATTCTTCTGTCTGAGAAGGTATTCAAACACACTGTTGCTTATAAATTATTATTATATTCGTTTACGGCCATTTAAAATCACATTAAGCAGCAGTCACACATTACCAGAAGCCTTCTTTGCAGTTCAAAATCTTTGTAGCATGTCTTCTTTCCTCTGTCCATCTCCTATTCAGTTTCTGTTTGTCATGGAAGCCTCTGAAGCTGTCGATCACTGATCTATAGTTTATTTGGTTTAGGATGTCTTTCCGAATCCAGTCTGATCAAGATTCTTTCTTACCTCCCTGAACCATTTGTCGGAAACTTTAGGGCTGCCATCAAGTGTTTTAAAAATCTGTTTTGTCAGCCTCTTCTCATCCATTCTAAACAGATTTCCATAAAATTTGAACCTTCTTTTCTTCATTGACTCAATGAATCACTTTCTTGGCATATTTCTCCCCTTCCTTGTAACCTATACTGGCCATCCGCGATTTTTGGATCCATTATCTTGCGGAGGATCTTTCTCTCAAAATTCTCGGCTTCTCTTAGTCCCGACATTCCTGTCATTCAGAGGTATTCACTAGCATACAGACACTCTGTTTTAATTACTGTATTGTAATGTCTTAGTTTAGCTCGCCTTGAGATGGCTTTCCTTGTGTATAAAGCACATGTCCTGCGAAAAGCAGCAGCCATCTTCTCTCTTGCTAGTTTTCTCCGAGGTACTTGAAGTTGTCTACACTTTCCATCTTACCATGTTCTGTCTTCTAGTGATGAGGGGCTGTTTTGATGTTGGTCATACATTTGGAGTCCTGCTTCATCTTTTTTCACATATATTCTCTGTTTCTTCAGCTGCAACTCGTTACCACTGGATGGCATTACTGCTGAAGGTATGATAAAGGTTAGGTTTCTGCAATTGTACAAAAAAAAGGGAATAAAGCTAATAATAAAATATTTGTAAATTTACTTTGGCTTAATCTTTTTATTATCAAAATATACATTGCAATTGGTGCAAAAATGTACAGTTGTTAAGATCGGCAGGAACATAACAACAATGTGAATACAGAATTTAAATATTCAAAATTCACTAGAATATGGGCTAGTTTTGTCACATTTCATAAACATTTATAATAACAGTTGTGTCTAAAAGGTATGGTGAATGCACCAATATGGCAATGGCAGCATGCGGTAATAATAGAGTGAGGCCACCAAAGAGGCCTGCTGCAGCTCTTTCGGGTTGATGTTGTACAGACGACCTGCGCACCTGTGATGATGGTGTTCTACCTGTGATGAATTCTAATGATGAAGATGGCACACACACCTAGTCCTCGAACCGTTAGAATTAATAATTTTATTTGTCTTTATGTACCACTAACTACTTTTTAAAGGGTTTTTGGAGTCGCTGAGGTGCCGGAATTTTGTCCCGCAGGAGTTCTGTTACGTGCCGGTAAATCTACTGACATGAGGCTGACGTATTTGAGCACCTTCAAATACCACCGGACTGAGCCACGATCGAACCTGCCAAGTTGGGGCCAGGAGGCCAGCACCTCAACCGTCCAAGCCACTCAGCCTGGCCCATCAGAATTAACCAATGAAGGTTAAGATCCCTGACCTGGTCGGCAATGGAACATGGGACACCCTGGACCAACGGCCAAAACGCTGGAGCCAAACAACGTGTGGTAACACTGTGTACACGTGTACATGATTGGAGAGACATCTCGAGAGGTGCCATGGAGCATTGAACACACAGAACTAAAGCTATATTTTTATTTTGTTTTATTATCTTGTAAACTGGGAAAATGGTGACGGAGAAGCATGCAATGTTGGTGCAAGTTTATGGAACAGAAGTAACATTAAGACTTTCCTGTCCATTCGTAAACAATTCAACCAGTTGTAAACATATTTTCTGCTTATGGCTTCTGTTCTGTACACTAGCACCAACATTGCATGTTTCTCCGTCGTCCTTTTCCCAATTTGGTACAAAACTTGATGCTTACGTGTTGCTCCACTGTACTATGACACGAGTCTTGACTCGCCATACATTCGACTGGCCGCAGCGGACTAACCTGCTTCAACTCTTCTTGAGATGTTTCTCTATTCTCATGTGCATGTACGCAGTGTTACTACACGCTGCCACTGCAAAATTGGTCCATTCACTGTACTTCCTAGACATATTTTATACAAGAATCAACAATGAGTACACTGTTAAGCCAGGATAAACATAAAAAAGGGCTATAAAACTGTGCATTTAAAAATGAACACAAGAGTGCCTATCAAAAATATATATTTATGTGTCATAAAAATGTTTGATAAAAGAGCAGGTCTTGGAGTGTAACATCAGTCTCCAACTACCAGTGTGCTCAGGTGAAGCTACTGCATGCGAGGACCAAACTGTCCCTTTTTTGTCATGCTTGTGTGCCGACATCTCTCTAATGTGGCTAATGATGTTCTTGGAACTACATTCAATAGTGAATTCCATCACCTTTTACCAATACTGGAACACCAAGCCTATTACAAACAGCATACTGTACCCGGGTGAGATCGATCAGAGACTTCATGATTTGGTATTAAAAAATAAATTCAGGAATATGAAATATTGAAATATAAATGGTAAGTTAGTTGGGTGGACGGTAAGATTTCAACACTGTCAGACGTGCTGCGACTAGCTGGCACCAAGAGATTTAAGCCTGTATAATAGGTGATGTATTTCCATGTCGAAAGTTAAGAGGATTAAATCTAAGCAAGAAGTGCACGAATGGCCAATCTATTAGTGACGAAGTTAGAAAGGAGCACTCATAACACAAGGGCTGATTGCTACCAGGAAGTGACAGAGTGTTTATTCCTGAACAACGTTGCAATCCATACGTCACAAATACAGAGAAAATGTCGCAATAAAGTTTCCCGTGCCTCTAGGCATATTGTTGTCAAGTTGTCGAGGGGAAATATTTAAAGTAACCGCTGCAGTTTCAGCCAATGATAAAATTTCTAAAGGGCTCACAGATGCACCAACACGACAGAATACAATATGAACTCCAGTTATCTTCTCAGACAATAATAATAATAAAAATATTCCAACCACAGAATTGAACAGATGGGATTTTTTAGATATCATCCCCATGTTAATTAATTGTAAGTTTGATGAATTAAAATATAAAATTCTAGGAATAGATCACACCAGCATGGACGCTGACTAAGTGCGCGAAAAGTGGAGGACAGAAATCGAGTAATATTGTCGTGATCTCCGAACGATATGAGATCAGAATACGACACGTGAATGTTTACCGCCAGTTTATTAAGTGGGATAAATTAAGATATCCAAATCAACGTGCAAGTGCCGATTTAGGATAACTACCCCCCTCCCTCGGGAGTGACCTAGAAAGACCCACGCGGGGAACCACATCGTCCATAAATACTAGTGAGTGGAACCTCACAAGAAGAGTTGTTTGTGACAGTTTGTTTGCGACAGTTGTTTGAAATAGTTTGATACTCTGACACGTTAACACTGCAAGTCAGTACCTCGGGACCCATTCTAAGTCAGTTAGAGCTGAAAGTACGCGAGTTGTTATGTAAGTGAAGACGAACAGTGAGATTATTCATAGTACCGAGTGTTAATGATCAGTATAACTGTATGTTGAAGTTAATACATTTATAAAGGTTTCATGTGATTGAAAATAAATGATCAATGGAAAGCCAATAGTACTTTATGAAGGCAGTGTGCGGAGCCTGAATTAATAAGTTTCAAGATAGATGGTGAAACAATTATCCAGAGCAGGATAATTATAAAAGACTTAATTTGGACAGTTTTTTTTTTTTTTTTTGCTAGGGGCTTTACGTCGCACCGACACAGATAGGTCTTATGGCGACGATGGAATAGGAAAGGCCTAGGAGTTGGAAGGAAGCGGCCGTGGCCTTAATTAAGGTACAGCCCCAGCATTTGCCTGGTGTGAAAATGGGAAACCACGGAAAACCATTTTCAGGGCTGCCGATAGTGGGATTCGAACCTACTATCTCCCGGATGCAAGCTCACAGCCGCGCGCCTCTACGCGCACGGCCAACTCGCCCGGTAATTTGGACAGTAAATTTGGTTTATACATAAATTGTTGATTTCACGTTTTTGGACTCTATAATAATAATCATAAATATTTGTTTAGAAGCGATAGAGGCACATGCATAGGATAGTCATGATATGTTGAAAGCCCAGAGTGGTTTGAGCCCATTTTTGATGTTGGCATTCGTGCGGGACAAAAATCCGGCATGAGGTGAAAATTGAACCGTACTGATGTTGATGAAGAAATAGATTAATCTCAAGGCCTAAGACGATATAATATGCCGATTCCGGTGTTATGAGTGGTAGAAAAGTCCACGCACCGAGGATTAATTAGTGAATTAAATGTTTAAAGAGTTCCAGTGGAATAAATGGACTTCAAATGAAAAGGAAGGAATAATTTAGCAATCGCAGGTATTGTGTGTATTTTTCCCAGATGCGAGTTGTCGTGGGATTTGAGATTTGTTTTGGGAGGACATGGTGTTCCCATAAAATTAACGGCAGTACGAAAATGAAGGTTGCGGTTCCGAATACCGTTGTGTCCCAACCGATGTAAATCAGATCTTGGTGGTTCATATTGGGATTTAACATATGTGACCAACTTCTAAAGATTGGAAATTAAAATATAAAACTTGCAAATTAATAATAATAATAATAATAATAATAATAATAATAATAATAATAATAATAATAATCCAAGTAATTCTTGCCTTAATTGATTGCTTAGTGCCAAACTAGACCAAAATTGTAAAAGCTTATGCATTAAACATAAATATAGTTAATGGCAGTGTAACATGTGAAATTAAGTTACCATAAAAATAATAATTTGAAGAGGAATAATAGGAAGAATGTACTAGATTATTTCTGAGAATAATAATGGTGAAATAAAATTAAAATGTTAAATCAGTGATGAATAAGTGATATAGTAATGATAATCTCCACTGATGAAAATAAATAAATAAATAAATAAATAAATAAATAAATAAATAAATAAATAAATAAATAATAATAATAATAATAATAATAATAATAATAATAATAATAATAAGTTGAAGTAGCAGAAGAAGAAGAAGAAGAAGAAGAAGAAGAAGAACTTGCAATATTTTTCTGAGAATAATAATAATGATGCAAGGAAATTAAAATATTTAATGGATGATGATTCAGTGTTACAAATAGGATAATCTCTAATAATAATAATAATAATAATAATAATAATAATAATAATAATTTATTATAAAACTGACCATTAATTTGTGCGGATTAATTACAAGGAAACACGAACCTTCGTTTGAAACGTCGGCGAAGGTTAGCATATAATCATCCCGAATGATAAATAATGATAAATATAGGATGTTAATTGAAATAAACGATAATAATAAAATAATTCATGGTAATCACTATATATGATAATAATCAGATAAATAATGATAATGATAATTATATAATAATCATAGGAAGATACGATAGGGACAGTTGTCATGTGTCGGATTGGTCGGAACTAAATTATGGTACTCCACATGGGAGATAGTTGGCAGTATGTGCGAAATAACCCACGGACGGCACGTCTTAATTGTGCAAGCATAATAAGTATCCTTTCCGTACGTTGTTGTCGTATTGACAAATGTAAATATTGAGATAAGCTTTGAGTTGATGAGCTAACTCTGGCATGTTTGTAAATCTGGTTATATAGGCTAGAGTTTGTCCGTACAATTAGTTCCCATTTTAGATACGATAACATATCCACAGTGGGAATCCGGCCTACTGGAATGTAAATACCCGGTAGTAACTCATATCCAACAGAACGTGGAGATGACTGTAAATAGTTTACTCTCATGCCCACGTCTCTGAAAGAAGATTTCCAGCGGTGAAATGTCCACTCATACGGACGTGGATTCGATCCGAGTGACCAATGGGGCAAATTCACCAAATATTATTCATACTACCAGTGTAGTGAGGTGAACTCAAATTTATGTATTCCTTTTTCAGGATGGAAATTTCTAAGTGTAATAACTTTCAACTTGCAGTTTGCGAATTAAGTTAATAAAGTGATCATTATTGCAAATTCAATAGGAAAACAGTTTTCATATCTTTTTGTTGTAGTTAGTCAAGTATGCCTATGGAATTTAAGTTGTCACCTCCCAGTCCTATTGTGGAGTCCTATAATTAGTATCTATGAATGAGCCGTCCCCCTACCATAATTTGCATGCCCCGTTCATCCCTGTGTTTATTTGTGCACCTATATATATTTTTTTTATTGATTAAATTTTTGAGATCTATTACAAACTGAGATTAAGGCTAGTCTGGGACTCAGAAGGTGAGCGGATGCAGTACCAACATTAACTTGTGCTTTAAACTGGGGGAAACATTTACAGAGAAGTACCAAATAAAGAAATACCGTTTATGGTGATCAGTGCACGAATCATATGCATTTAAGGAGCGGTTCCAGAGCGTCAAGGATGGTTGACAGTCAGCAGACAATGACAAGTTTAGGACAATCCTCAATGTCCTCATGTTGACCAAGTTCGTTAAGTTGAGCGTTCTAAACGGTGGACAGTTTGGGAAGCAGGGGAAGAATGTAACATCTTGATAGCATCAAGAAATTTTCACAGAATATAAGAAATGTGTCAGAAAGTTTTGAATCTCATTTTACAACTACTGAGTGAGGCCCAGAGAGACCTACGAGTTTTCACCTGCCGAGAACTTCATAAAGAAAATCATAACAGGTGATGGAACAAGGCTTTATTGATAAGACATTGAACTTTCCTCAGCTCATTTCAGTTATTTCTGGGGTCACTGGAGCCACCCAGGAGTTTAAGGCTGGATGGCCTTCTTTACGCCATATGATTTTTGAGATGAAAAATTTAACCCAGGCACGCCTGTGTGTGGGGGCAGTAGAATAACACCCACGGTATCCCCTGCCTGTCATAAGAGGCAACTAAAACGGGCTTCAAAATTTGGAGTGTGCGTTGGCGACCATGGGACCCTTAGCTGAGTCTTGGCATTGCATCCACTTGTGCCAGGCTCCTCACTTTCACCTAACCTATCCGACCTCTCTTGGTCAGCTCTCGTTCTTTTCCGACCCCGATGGTACTACAGCACTCGAGGCCTAGGAAGTCTTTCATTTTCATGTCCATCATGGCCCTTGTTTCCCTCTGGCCATCATCACCATCTTAACACAAGATAAACCAGGATATTAGCTAAGACACAGAACTAATCATGCCCCCCATGGATTAGACATGAAATTGAAAACAGTTTTCACTGCAGAGCGGAAATTGCCAAGACCAAAGAGAGATTTAGTGAAACGTGAATGAGAAAGTGTTGCTGATGGTTAATAGCATGATTTTTTTTCTATAATTTATGTTCGTTTTTGCAAAATGGAAACAATTTTTTGCATTATTTTGCAAAATAGAGCTGACCCCATCCCTTTAATTTTGCTTAAATCCTTTCTTAAAGTTATTCATAAAATGTTTAGAGATTTGTGAATTATTTATGCGAAAGATAGAAAAATAAAGAGAAGCAATACTGAGAAAAGGAAGTACAAAGGAGACTGACGTTTGGAATGAAAATCTGAAGGAGTTTGGAATGGTAATTAGTAAAACGAAAACTGTAGTCATGCACTGTGGAAAAGAGAAGGCAAGTGAACGTAGACGGAGAACGGTTACAGAATTTAGAACAGTTTCCATATATGGGTAGCATTATTAATGGAAGTAATTAAATCAATCCTGAAATTAATAACAGATTAAGTAAAGATACAACATTTTATCATCAAGTCAGAGAGCTTTCATGGGATGACAAAGTACTCAAGAGAATGAAATTTACATCATATAAACAGTATTTCATACCAATTGTAACATACGGACTAGAAACGCTGGTAACTAATAAAGAGACAAGATAGTAGGATCCAAGCCGTAGAAATGAAATTTTTAGGAACATCAGTTAAAAAGACAAGAGAGAATTCAAAATATTAAAATCAGAGAAGAGCTAAATATAGAACCGTTATTAGAGAAAGCAAGACTGAGATGGTTTGGACATGTAAAAAGAATGGGAAAGGAACGAGTAGCAAGAAGGTGGATGGATCAGATTTGGAAGGACATTAGAGAAGCTGGATTGGATGTGGCAGAAGTAATGGAGCAGGAAAAGTGGAAGGACAGAAAGGAGTGGAGGAGATTGTTAACCACACCTGGGTAACTGGAGTGGGGCATTGTTGATGATGAATACTGATAATTATTCATTATTCCTCATGTAATCTTGATTAGAGCTATAAAATAGCACTAATTACCCTTTTACCCTACATAGCCATAGCTTCCACCCTATATGGGCATACCATTAAGGGATTGTGTAGAATATTAACACAGCTGTATGTTAATCTCGATCTTCTATCTTCCCTTTTTTTCTCAATAATTCACTTCAAATATTTTCTGCTTTTTAGACATTCACTTCAAACCGAATTAAACAATAAATCACTACATCTGATGAAAAGGAACACTTATTCAAGTTGTGAATGTCTCGTTCAAGCTACATATGAACCACTACTCGTGTCGCTATTCAGCAAGATATAATTTATAAATCAAATGGGTCAACTACACAGATAATGAATACCAACTCAACTCCAAGATCGCACCTCAAGAACATTTGGTTACTATAAGGACACTGACAAAGTTCAACACCAACCACAACAGTTTTAATGTGTGATTTTAGTTTCAATTTTAAATGTGTAGCCCGACTTCATCGATGTTTTAGACTTAGATTTTAAATTAAGACATACCAAACTGTATTCTTTATTGTTGATTGTATGTAAATGTATGTTTCCAATTGGGTCGTGGATGAAGATGACCCAACGTATGTAGGGTCTAAACTAGTACCAATTATATAGGACACTATATTAAGCTAATGGTATTGAATATGTGGACCTTTCTCTACCCTTTGAAAGAATGTGAATACAAGAGATACTTCTGTCAAAATGAGAAATCCTTATTCTGTCTTCTGTTTCCCTTCACACACGTGTTATTGGATATACAATTTCAAGCTCGTTATTTTCCATGAATTTCGCTGCATTTTTGCACTTATTGCAAAATAAGTTAACTTTGCTTGAACCTGGCCTTGTAGCTTTGATTCGTGAAAACAAAATCACTAATTTATTAACCAGAATCATATGATTCATTAGGATATTTTAAAATTGCTTCAAAATATTTCAGGACCCAGCTGAGAACAGAACCCGGGACCCTCCAAACCGAAGACTTCAATGTTCACCATTCAGACATTGACCCTCTTCATCTGACCTTAAATTTCACATATGAATATTCAATGTCTGGGATATTATGCTGCAATATTAACCTTTCGGTGACGGGGAACATCACAGTGCTGCTTTACCCAGTGGACGGAGGTGATTCAAATGCGAGCACTAAGAAAACGCAGAGATCTCTTTAAAAATTCTCTGTTACAACAGCTTAGCTCAGATTATTTTCAAATGTTTACAGCAGAGACTATAAAGAATGTAGTTTACATTCACCGACTTCTTCCACATTTTATATGGAATGAAAGTGACGTTCTTGTATTTGCATGGGTTGTTTCACAAATCACTGAAAATTAGAGTAATCATTGCCTCAGGAACTTTGAGCAGAAGAACTGGGAACAATAGTTCAAAGAGTTAGTTCATGAGAAAGAGGGCATATACTGTCGTGTGTTTTGTCGTCCATTACTTGGCTGTACGCACCGTGCCTTCCCATTCCTTATATTATACGTTATGCATCCTGTTTTGCTTTGTTCAGTTCAGTCCTGGTGTAGTGCTGCTTTTCCATTCAAACTACACCGTGCCGTGCAATATCTTATTTCACAGTCACTGCGAGTCAAGTAATTACAAGTTGTACAAAGTTTCAAGGCATTGAAAGAATTATAGGAATTCTGACCAGATGATGTCAACATTTATATAAGTGAAAGGATGGCAATTTATTCTATCAATCACCATAAGGAAACATCGTATAGTGTTACATACATCCACTAGAATGCAGCAAAAATTTAATTCCATTTGTTCTCAAGCTGAGAGAAGTCAGACTATTTCAAACTCTTTAGAAAGAATAAAATAAACATTAATTTGGGCTGATTTATACATACAAGGAAAGCAGAGATCATTACCTTCAAAGATATACCATTTCCATCTCGACAACTTGAAAACTTTGTAAGGTAGAACAAAATGAAGTTAGGCCTACAGCGGTCTATACCAGGTTGAAAGCAGGAGAAGAAAATGAGGTCTATACAACGTATGGAGGTCAGCGTCAAGCGGTTAAAACTGACTTTTCACAGACTTCTTCTCACAACTTGCTTGGTCCTTTCACTCACTATCTACGACTGTTATGCAGGCCACATTTTGTTCCAATATACTGCAGAATGATTCCTCAATTGATGTTGGCATCAGGAAGGCCATCCGGTGGTAAAAACATGCCATTTAATTTAATCTGACCTCATCCCTGACCCTGTATCAATAATAAATGGGATTAAGAGGCAGATATAATTAATGCGGAATGATACCACCTACTTCAAATTAAATGTCTGGCACACAAGAACAACATTTACATGTTTTTGTGCAGGAATGTTAATTTCACTTTTAAACAGACTAGAACAAATACCTATATTTTATAAGTCAATAGTAAATAAAAATAAAATCTTATAGTGGAGCTAGGTACAGACTCAAATATAAGAAGTTTCACAACACATTCAGAGGGCTTGTTTCATTAAGAAACCTGGGCAGACACTTATGGAATATGCTTTGATGCATATGAGCGATAACAAAAGTGCACAGAGGGGCTTACAGCCTCTTCCTCAGAGAGAGAGCGAGGCTGCCTCAAGAATAAATAATAAAATATAGGAACTGGTGCTGTTGACTAGAATACTGTAGCTAGCTGTTCACAACCTGTTCACTGTATTGAGCAGACAGACGATCGAGACTGTACTGTGGGAGCTGGACGAGGCGACGGTGCTTCTGGGGCAGCTGAGGCTACGATCTCTGCCTTCATCACAGGCTGCTGCTGTTCTTGTTCGGCACGAGTTAACCTCACACCTAACACCTCAGAAATGGTCTTCTGGAAGCACAAAGGGACCTGAAAATGAACATCAAATGAACGGATGTTAATATAAGGAAAGATGGGGTAATCACATTAATGGGATTGGGTTGCAGTACAGATGTAAAGGAGAGGGTGTATTAATTCTCTGGATAGATCAGAATTAGAGTATGGTTGCAGTGAATGGAACCTACACTAGTATTACTTGATACAAGAACTGGAAAAGTTACAAAAGAGAGCAGCACGATTTGTTCTTGGTGATTTCCAACTGTAACGGACTCATCACATCGCCGGCACCTACTTCCAAGGAAATTTGCCACGCACTAATCTTCTTCATTTCCACTGCACCATATATTCCTCCCCCTTCCTTTTTTTTGTATGGGGCAAGTCTGCTATTTCTATGGGTACTCCTATTATCTTCATCTCCATGGCCTCTTATTACTCACTGTTTGTAGCTGGATGATTACGGAGTACTGCGTACTGTACAAACTTGGTATTTCCAAATCTCCCTGTATTATATCACTGCGAACTTGTACTATCTACCTACACACAGTATTGTAATGTGTTTTTTCTACTTTTTTTTTTTTTTTTTTTTGAGATTGTAATGTTGTAACATTTTGGATTTGATTTGATTATTTATCATCAACAGAGTTATTGATTCTCCAATTACAGATGATGTAATACATTCAAATAATAACAATATTAACAGAACTTACTACTACCACTAATTATAAATAAGCAATATATACATATTTACAAAACACATTAGGAAGGAAAAAAGACATGAAAACAGAAAAGTGTTTATAGTTTTGAAATGACCGAAGGAAGGAAGGAAGGAAGGAAGTATAACTTTCAGTTACTAAATGGGCAGAACAAGATACAAGGAACACTCTGTCTATGAAGCATCCATAAGATGTCTGCGAATTTCACTAGCTGACGAGTGAAATATATCCACTATCCCGCTAATTTCGTTCAGGGATCTTAGGGCCTGCATAAACCAAGAGCTCCTGTGTGATTCCGTTCTGTACCTGGGTAAGTGAAAGGTGACAGCCTGTCGGGTATTGCGGGAAGGAACATGAATTGGTAGCAACTGGAGTAAATTGGGACAGTCAAGGAAATTACCGATACATTTGTGTATGAGACATGCGTTGACATACCTGCGCCTAGTCCTAAGCGACTCAATACACATATTTGTACAAAACAAATCATAATCTGTCGATGACAGCTTGATACCCTAACACTGCTCAGCTTGTTGACTAGTAATTAGGTAGGCATATTTTCAGTTTTCTCCCTTACCTCCTTCTTCTCCCTGATTTGTTCTCTTTTTATTCTCTCTATGTATACTTTATTACGAAACTGAGTGTAGTTGTATTTTAGGTTAATGGTTGGGCAAATGGCATATTTGTATAAATAAGTAATGTTATGAGAAAATTTGTAAAATTTATGGTTTAATTCTATCTTGAATACATTTGTAATCAAAATTTATTGTGGTTTTCGCTTTTCTTGTAATCTCTACCTATCGTATTCCTCACTTAACTTGACACACTCGGTTATTCGCAGACTTACTTGGGTTGGTTTCCACTGCACCATATATTCCTCTCTCTTCCTTTTTTTTGTATGGGGCGAGTCTGCTATTTCTATGGGTACTCCTATTATCTTCATCTCCATGGCCTTTTATTACTCACTGTTTGTAGCTGGATGATTACGGAGTACTGCGTACTGTACAAACTTTGTATTTCCAAGTCTCCCTGTATTATATCACTGCGAACTTGTTCTATCTACCTACACATGACACAAAAAAAGAGTAGAGTTACAAACTTCGGGTTGGGAACACTTGGGCGTAAGGAGATGAATTGCTTGACTAAGTATGTCAATGCCATTACACTGAAAATAAATCAGGAGTTTAATAGGAGTCAGCCTTGTCAATTCTATACACTCTTAACAAAACACTTTGCTTATTACATTTATCTACTCACACATGAACTCCGCCCATGCTCCTCCCTCCCAAAGCTCCCCACCCCCTCCCGCCGCCATTGCCAACCACATGTGCATATTACCGACTGTGCCTCCTTCATAGTCAACCAACATCCATCAGCAAATTGCCTCTGTTGCGGTACATTGGTATAATTAAATATGAGTATGTATTTCCAAGTACTTGCAGCAATAGCTTGGCAAATATCAACGAACGTTCGATATGAAGGAAGCGAAAGACTCCCTGTAATATGTGCTGGTATGCCGCACAGAGAACTTAGCAAAGCAGAGCGCAGGGAAACGTGTAGAATGGAGTAATGGCACTATTCAAATGTCATGCTTCGAATAACCACAATCAGTGCAGATCACATCCCAAGTCATGTGCCGATTACAATTATGGGCCTTTTCCCAAGGGGAATTTCCGCGGTAGGTACATACTAAGCAAAATGAAAGAGAACACAGAAATGAGAACTCCCAAAAGCACAGGTTTAGAAAAGATGAACATATATATTAAAACAACTTTAAAAGAGATAACAAATGTTTTCACAACAGAGAGTAAAATTGGACCATTTGATACACCATAGAAAAAGGGAATCATACAAGTTATTGACAGGTCTTATTTTGGTTCATACAGGCACTAAAAGGGGTAACCACACAAATCACAATAAATCTTTGGTATACTCAGGTACGAGATAAGGGCTATAGGAATAAATTAATGTTCTCATTACTTTCAAGTTCCAATATGACAACGTTCATATGAATGCCGCGCAAAAAAAACAGCAAGAAATTTTGAAAAGGAACAAGTAAAAATTATACAAGTTAAAGGGAACTTTCCAGTACCTAAAATGGTACACAATAAAACGACATCATATCCCCCAAAAATCTAACACACACTTGTTTAAGACAGGAAGATACTAGAACATTCGAAATGTAAACAGCAGACGCAGTGCGAAATTGGCAGAGCACAATGTTACCAAATTTCATTAGCAAATTATGAGAAAATACGAATGGGAGACGAAAAGGAGAATGGAAAGAGGAACGGGAAAAGAAAACCAAGAAACAAACAGCAGGGAAAGGGAAATGATCAGGCTGTCAAGTCCCACTTCAAAACGAGGGAAGGCAAAGTTCATGCACAACACTTTAGAAGTTGAAGGTCACCATAATATCGCTAGTCCAGCACACTTCTTCCTTCACATTTCCACCACAAGTCTAAAGCCAATAGTTTGGCACAGCGTAATTTCGTAGAGTCCTGAAGGGACTAGAGTTCGAAATCCAAGCATTAGCCAAGCCCATATGGAGAAAGAGAGGGCAAAATTGAATAGATGACAATAATAATAATAAAAGTCTGCTCACCCAGTACGTAAAGAAGATGAAGTAAAATTGAAATGCACACGGTCCAGCCGTGTACACTGCTCAAGCTCTCACTGCCGATTACAACATATCAATCACACCTGATCCCGGACAAGAGAAAGCGGCGAGTATATATACGGAAGCGAAGCGAGCTCGAGAAAACACTGGAACCGGGTGACGTCACGGTGATTGCGCGTGGAGGGGCAACAGTCAAAGCAGTGGTGAGACAGACTTGTAAGCTGAAAGTTCGTGAAGCAGCGCAATATAATGTGCACTAAATCGGAGCGGAGAAGTATGCATAAGGTAAGCGAAGTTGAGCTCGTAACACCTTTCAGCGACATATCAGGTATGTAACATAACATTTACTGTTCATTACTTCCCATGATCTTTCTTACACACCAACTAATACTATTAACATCTCAATTACAGATAACTTCCACTTCATACAACACAACTTCCAACAACATGCTAGAATTCCAGCGCACATCGGCACGAATATGGCGTGCCACTACGGCTCCTCTTCGCAGACAAAATGAAGAGATGCCTCGACTCAGCAACATCGCTCTGACTCTATAGTTACCGTATACATTCTAATCTCTCCACTGCAGTTCATAGCATAAGCAACTCCATTCTATTTCACTAGACCAGCAACAAAAAAATGTAAGTTCGTCCCGAGGTCCTTCATACATTCATTCACGAAATAATATCAATTTAAGTCTCACCGGCATCTCACACCGATGTTTTCACACATCATTCCAAGCTACTAGAAGTCAACTAAGAAAAAGCGAAGGATTCAACCTGCAACATATTCCCAGTAATACATTTACCTACAAATAACTGCCATCATTGTAGCCATTCAAATGCACAGTTTACTCAATGACACCCATTGAGTCTCCGTCCACACTGACCAGTTCACCGTACCGAACCTGGTGCTTCAACCAGACAACTTTCTGTTTGATGCCTATAGAACCTCATTTGGCTATGGAATATTTTCCCTGCCACCTGTGATTTTTAACTAAGATTAAACCACTCTGCATATTTCTGATATGTCAATGCTACAATCATCTTCCACGATTAAAGCAACGGGATGCACTTGGTAATATACTTTTTTTATATCCTTGCTCACCAAGCTGCTCTCTTGTAAATATGTATATAAACTGTAAATTCTCAACTGTTCAATTGGATAAAGTAAATTTACTGTATAGTTACCAACCATTGGCAGTAATTTTTGTTAAAAACATTAACACCGAGCACTATACCCTTCCCCCCCCCCCTTGACTGTTATACTGTAAATAATTTTATAAACTTTATCATTTCCTATGAGTGCATCAATTATTCTTCAGAGCACCACTGCTGAACTCTGCTATAATTACCCAGTAATTTTAAGCATTGGTGCTGACTTCTTATTCTTTAAACTTATATTGTTTAACCATCATCATGTACAAGAGTTTCTCGTACTTAATTTTCTCATTGTAATGTGTATTAATTTGTGCATGTTAAATACTAATCAGGTACCTGATTTTTGCCTTGAGGAGGTAATTTGACTGATGATGCCCTCAGTGAAGGGTGAAACATGTCTCAAGAGGAATTAATAATAAATTCCTAAATGTAAAATTTATATGTATTGAATAGGTGACAAAATAAACCATTTAGCATCCTACTTCAGTATCTTCAATACGGATAACAATGATTTTTATCACTTGCAACATACCACTTAATCGAGCAGCTTGTCTGTTGGACAAACAAACATTTGCAGATGTGGTGATTTGGGGAAAGGGAGAAAAGGAAGTACAAAGGAGACTCGACATTTGGAATGAAAATCTGAAGGAGTTCGGAATTGTAATTAGTAAAAAGAAAACTGTAGTCATGCTCTGTGGGAAAGAGAAGAAGAGAAGCCAAGTGAACATAGACAGAGAACAGTTAGAGAATGTAGAACAGTTTACATATCTGGGTAGCATTATTAATGGAAATAATGAAATCAACCCTGAAATTAATAACAGACTAAGTAAAAGGTACAACATTTAATCATCAAGTCAGAGATCTTTTATGGGATGACAAAGTATTCAAGAGAATGAAATTAACATTATATAAACAGTATTTCATACCAATTGTAACATATGACTAGAAACGCTGGTAATAAATAAGAGACAAGATAGTAAGATCCAAGCAGTAGAAATGAAATTTTTAAGAACATCGGTTAAAAAGACAAGAAGAGAGAATTCAAAATATTAAAGTCAGAGAAGAGCTAAATATAGAACCGTTAGTACAGAACATACAGAAAGCAAGACTGAGATGGTTCAGACATGTAAAAAGAATGGGAAAGGAACGGGTAGCAAGAGGGGAATTGGAAAGAGAAGTTAAGGGAGAGAGACCAGTTGGAAGACCGAGAAGAAGGTGGATGGATCAGATTTGGAAGGACATTAGAGAAGCTGGATTGGATGTGGCGGATGTAATGGAGCAGGAAAAGTGGAAGGACAGAAAGGAGTGGAGGAGGCTTGTTAACCACACCCGGGCGACTGGAGTGGGACATTTGATTATGACGATGATGATAATGAATAAAACTAGGTAGTATATCAAATCTTGTGAAATTAATTTTTTAATGAGATTCATATAGGAGCATTTGTTTTTTTTTAAGGAATTGTTTTTGCTGAGGAGATAATGGACTATTTTCTCCAAAACATGTATGAGTAGATAAATGTAATAAACAAGGTGTTTTGTTTAAGAGTGTAGAATGTTGACAAAGCGGACTGCTATTAAACTCCCGATTTTCAGAGTAATGGGATTAACGGTAAAAGTCAATATGGACCATAAAAATGGTCAAATTAATAAATACTATGCAGTATGTTCTGAGCTGTCAATGGTAACATGGTGTGGAATGATATTAGTAGACGAATAAGTTTGAATCCTTTTATAGGAAGAGGAATTGGAAAAGGGAATAATTTATCAACAGAGAAGTTTGATAAATTTCAAAGTTCCTTGAAATTATTTAGAAAGGACTAAATAAACAGATAGGGATTAACAGGGCAAGATGATTTTATGATAGATACTTTAATGAGTGTTTAAAAAAAAAAAAAGTTTCCACTCACTCATGATTCTCATAATTTTATTAATTTCATTCATAGATTTTAAGATATTTTCCGATCATCATTATTTTCATTTCCTCTTGTCCAGCTCCTGCCAGGTCGGTGTGTTGATGGCAGTTGTCCACCATTGCCTCTCCTTCCACCACTCCTCTTCAGTAATTGTATTCCAGCCCAGTCTTCTTTTTCTTACACTGTTTTTGAGAGCGTCTATCCATCTTGCTCTGGGCCTCCCTCTTAGCTTCCAACACTTGTTTTGGTATCCTCCCCTTCTCCATCCTATCACTCAGTTTTTGTACCCCTATATCTTACTGCCACTCCTTGTCTTCCCTACCGTACTCCTGAGGAACTTAACCTCACTGGTCTGAATTTTACTCTCATTTGCTGCTGCTTCTGATGCATACGTTAACATAGGGGAATAGTAAATCTTGTACATTCTCTCTTCACATTTCATAGGAACTTCTCTGTTCCACACCAGGTTCCTTACGTTCTAGTAGAATGTACCAATGATTTTCAATGTTTTTGTTCACTGTATTTGGCTGATGATGACCACAATAGGTCAAACAAGCACCAAACAAAATATGACTCTCTTAAATTGTGAGTTTTAGTCTATGCAGTAATGAAAGGTGGACCCGAAAATTAAAATTCTTAAGAATTGCAACCAAGAGTTTGTAAGTCAATATGAAACCACAATGAAGTTCATTCTCTGCAGCTCTACATGCTGCTCTATCCTGTGCTAACCTTTTCATTTCTATGTAACTGCTACATCTTACATCTACTCTAATCTATTTGTCGTATTCATATCTTGGTCTACCCTTACTGTTCTTACCATTTACACTTGCCTTCCAAACCAACTGAACAATTCCTGGGTGTCTTTAAGATGTATCCTATCATTCCATCTCTTCTCGTCAAATTGTGCCGAATCTATCTCCTCTCACAAATTTGATTCAGCATCTCTTCATTAGCGATTCGATC